>NC_069504.1:551079064-551254064 GCF_027579735.1 Bombina bombina | reverse complement strand
TTGAAATGGGTATATATTTGTTTTTTGTTAAGTTGCCTAATAATTATGCACAGTAATAGTCACCTGCACACACAGATATCCCCCTAAAATAGCTAAAACTAAAAACAAACTAAAAACTACTTCCAAAAATATTCAGCTTTGATATTAATGAGTTTTTTTGGGTTCATTTAGAACATGGTTATTGTTCAATAATAAAATTAATCCTCAAAAATACAACTTGCCTAATAATTCTGCACTCCCTGTATATATATATATATATATATATATATATATATATATATATATATATATATATATATATGTGTGTGTGTGTGTATATATATATATATATATATATAACATAGAATAAACCAAAACATATATTTTATTTACAGAATTTTGTTACATTCTTTCACAATGCTACTGCATTTTGTTTTAATTATTGATTGCTGCACTTTTGTTTTGATGTGGTTAAAAATAATTTAAAAAGACAGCTTTAGGTCAGCTAAACTTGACATTTAAAAAAAATGCCTGACCTTTTAAATAAAATACATAGAACTTTGACAGACAGTCAGCATGCAACAAAAAGTCTCTATCCTGCAGTGGGAAAAGTCTACAATATGCACTTTTATGTCAATGGTAACTGTCAATGTTTACTTATTTCTAACCTTCTGTGTTATACACAGAGATTGAAAGTATATTTATCTGCTTACCCATCTTCTATCTGTTATCTATCTATTAACATTCAATCTATCTATCTATCTATCTATCTATCTATCTTTTATCTATCATCTATTTATCTATCTTATCTATTTATCATCTATCTATCTATCATCTATCTTTCTGTCTGTCTCTCCGTCTGTCTATTTATCTATCTATCTATCTATCTATCTATCTATCTATCTATCTATCAGTATCTATCTATCTATCTATCTATCTATCTATCTGTAGCTATCTATCTATCTATCTATCTATCTATCTATCTATCGGTAGCTATCTATTTATCGGTATCTATCTATCTATCTATCTATCTATCTATCTATCTATCTATCTATCTATCGGTAGCTATCTATCGGTATCTATCTATCAATCTATCTATCTGTAGCTATCTATCAATCTATCGGTAGATATCTATCAATCTATCTATCGGTAGCTATCTATCAATCTATCGGTAGCAATCTATCAATCTATCTATCGGTAGCTATCTATCAATCTATCTAGTGCATCTGACATATTCAATAAGTCTAATGTTTCTGTATGGGTAAGAAAATGAGACCATTACCTATCTGTTTGAGTGTACTGATAACCTATTCCATGATGCATGGTACATATACATAAATGTTGTAATAATTTTTCAACTTTTTTTGTTTTGGGGAGAGATGGATATTGGAAAATGTGCATGTGATTGCTGAATTGAGCTGTAGTACTAGAAAAGCCAACGCAAGACAATATTTTAATCCTGTTTATTAAATTAATAGAATTCCTTATGGGTGAGCTCACTCAATCTTTTATCATGAAACAATTTTTATTTATGTTGACCATCATAATATTACAATTACAAAAGACGATACACCATAAGCGAAAGAAAAATACAAGAAAATAAAGTAACAGTGTTGTCAACAAGAAGAGGTCATCATTTTTATTCCATCTTGCATTCTAGAAATAAATTAAATAAATATAAATGTAGTCATCTCACCCTATCTTTTAATTGGTTAATCACTGTCAGAAATGAGCCAAATCATATGTAATTCGGATTGGTTAATCTGCTTAATATAACTTCTACTGTAAATCAGAACTGATTTCTTTAAAGATCCTTTAACTGGAGTTAGGGAATAGCATGTGGGGTTTTATAGGAGGTTGATTATTTTTTTAATAGAGATTTTATTTATTAATTTGTGGATTGTAATGTTTTATGAGATTTATGAAGGGGGATTGCGTAGTGAGTGGGTTCACCTCCAAGGGTTATAGTTTTGGGGTCTATTGCATTATTAGAATTGACTATTCGTTGGTGATGCATTCAGGGATGGGATTGGATGGGGCAGATAATTTTGCCAGGGGTCATGGGAAATATTTATGTAAGGAAAAGGTCCTGACAATAGGTCATATTACAGGAGGAGCGGGATTTAGCACTGATGCTTAAGTACTAATACCACTGAAAGTAACACTTGTAACACGTGCAAGGTAATGTGTGTATTACAAGTTGAAAGTAAAACATTATCATGGGAGTCAAACCTGATGCTTGCTAACTGTAGGACTTCAGATATCATGAACGTGCTAACTCCTTGTCCTCATAGATTTCAATAGAAAATGCAACTCCAAAAAACCCTAACACTTATCGCTAGCACACTAACCTGACACTGCGTTAGACCTAGAGCGCTAAATCAAAATGAGTAATAAATATTTAACATTTTTAAATAGTTCTCTACTAAGGATAAAATGTTATTTTTATTTATAAATATTTATTTTAATATATTTGGGGGTTTTTTTAATAAAAAAATCTATACCTATATATATTCATATGAAGGTATATATATATATATATATATACAGGTATATATATATATATATATATATATATATATATATATATATATATATATATATATATAAAAATACAAAGAACATTTTTTAATATGTGAAGAACATCGGAATTTAAAATATACAGCACATACACAGTAAAAGAAATGACTAAATATTAAGGGCTAGATTACAAGTGGAGCACTATTTAACGCTCCTGCTTGAGCGTTAACTGTGCTAGAAGTAAGCTTTTTGCATGCGTCGGGTTGCACTCATTTTCTGAATTGAAAGTAAACAGTTTTTGCTCATGCACTAACCCTACATGCATAAAAAGCCGAACTTAGAATATCGTGCAGTGAGAGACAGTTGTGTGGATGAAAATGCCTTATTAATGTCAGACATCAGAGGATAATGGGCAGACTAGTTCGAGATGATAGAAAGGTGACAGTGACTCAAATAACCACTTGTTACAACCAAGGTAGGCAGAATACCATCTCTGAATGCACAACATGTTGAATCTTGAAGCAGATGGACTACAGCAGTTGAAGACCATACCAGTTGCCACTCCTGTCAGCTAAGAACAGGAAACTGAGGCTACAATTTGCACAGGCTCACCAAAATTGGACAATAGAAGATTGAAAAAACGCTGCCTGGTCTGATGAGTCTAGATTTCAGCTGCGACTTTCAGATGGTAGGGTCAGAATTTGGCATAAACAACATGAAAGCATGGATCCATCCTGTCTTGTATAAACAGTTCAGGCTGGTGGTGATGGTTTAATGGTGTGGGGGATATTTTCTTGGCACACTTTGGGCCTACCTGAGCATTGTTGCTGACCATGTCCATCCCTTTATGACTACAGTGTACACATCTTCTGATGGCTACTTCCAGCAGGATAATGCACCATGTCACAAAGCTCAAATCATCCCAAACTGGTTTCTTGTACATGAAAATGAGTTCACTGTACTCCAATGGCCTCCATAGTCACCAGCTCTCAATCCAATAGAGCACCTTTGGGATGTGGTGGAATGGGAGATTTGCATCATGGATGTGCAGCCAGCAAATCTGCAGCAACTGCGTAATGCTATCATGTCAATAGGGACCAAAATGTCTGAGGAATGTTTCCAACACCTGGTTGAATCTATGCCAAGAAAGAATAAAGGCAGTTCTGAAGGCAAAAGGGGTCCAACCCAGTACTAGCAAGGTGTACCTAATAAAGTGGCCGGTGAGTGTATATATACACATACATATACAGATTTAGACATATATATGTATGTATATATATATATATATATATATATATATATATTACAGTCCTTTCCATTCAAACATCTTATTATATACCATAGATCCTTTAACCCATATTACTTTTTTTATTAATATTTCTATTAATCATTTTTATTATTTAGTGTATATATATGAGTGTAACACTTTATTTTAAAGTTTTTAGGTTGGGTTTAGTGCTAATCTGACGAGTGCAAAGTTAGTTTGTGCTTGTGTGGATGTGTTTAGTTTAAATTTATAATATGAGCGCAAGTTAGCGTGGGCGTGATATTGCAATATCGCGTACAGGCTAACAATAGCGTGCCACTTGTAATCTAGCTCAATATAACATCAAGATTGTGCAACAGTAGTATGCAGAGTTTTACCACAATTTATATGATACTCTTGGTACAGGGTTTTGACTGCAACATATAGGCCTAATCATTCTCTTTACGTGTTTGTGTAATGCACGTTTTAGTTGCAAGCGCCACATGCTGATGCATACTTGCAATTCCCAAGATGTCTTGCACCAAAAGTTCTCAAAACACTATTTTGAATAATAGAATATACTAGAATATAAGAGACTTTTTGCTAAACCATAAAGATAAGGGATTTGTTGTAGCTTCTACAGGCTAGTGTGCAGGTTAGTATGTAAATTTATATATTGTGTTTATATTATTCACTACAGAAATATAATAATATTTAAAAACTAATTTTTTTTTGTTTTTTCATGTAGATAGATTTTATTGTGCAAAACAAAAACTAGGTTACTGCTTGTTTATTTATTATAATTATTGTTTTTAAAGTCTAAGAAATTGTTTTTTTCCTAATGAATAAAATAAGTAAATGAAGATCTAGCATGCCTGTCCTGTACATTGTTTCTAGAGTTTATTATTTGCAGAGAGCTGGCTTATGAATGCATTTCAACTTTGTTTATCAGCCTTATGTGTAGCCATTAGTGAAAGGAAACTGCTGTATAATTTACCAATAGCCAAATTATCTTAGGGGACAGAGTAGCTAATTTCCATTGTTTAAAATTCATTAAAGGGACACTGAACCCAAATGTTTTCATTCATGATTCAGATAGAGCATGCAATTTTAAACAACTTTCTAATTTACTCCTATTATCAATTTTTTTTTCATTCTCTTGGGATATTTATTTGAAATGCAAGAATGTAAGTTTAGATGCCGGCCCATTTTTGGTGAACAACCTGGGTTGTTCTTGCTGATTGGTGGATAAATTCATCCTCCAATAAAAAAGTGCTGTCCACAGTCCTGAACCAAAAAAAAAAAGCTTAGATGCCTTCTTTTTCAAATAAAGATAGCAAGAGAATGAAGAAAAAATGAAAACAGGAGTAAATTAGAAAGTTGCTTTAAATTGCATGCTCTATCTGAATCTCGAAAGAAAAAAATTGGGTTCAGTGTCCCTTTAAAGACAATTTTCCTTTTCAATGGTAATGTATCAGAATTTATACTGAATTGTCAAAAACCTTCAAATACATATTCATGTCAGATAATATAAATGAGAGAAACTAGTTTCTTTTGAAAAAGTTATTAGTTGGGAGCTTTATTTGTTTACAAATTTTGACTTTATATATGTATATTTTTAATTTTAGGTAAAATTGTTCCAGAGTATCTATTGCCTATGCAGTGATAATTCAGTTGCCCTTTTGAACTTGCAAGAGCGCATTTGTTTATTTCACGGCAGAAAACATCTCTTTCCAGTGAAGACTATGAAATGGCACCCCATTGAAGATGTTTTAATTGTTGGATGTGAAGATGGTTCTGTATACGTCTGGGATATTGATACTGGTAATTGATTGTTAGCATTCCTGTAAATAAATACACCAGACAGGCTTCTTAAACTGTATTTTTATTTTTAGTCACTACAAGTATATTTTAGATTTATTTTTTCTTACATGAGCTTATTGATTGCATTATTAAATGTAATGTTGTTGAATGCAATGGACTGGTGCCAGGATCTTCTGAATAGCATAAATATAAATAATATGGTAATTCTGTTTAAGGTTTTAAGGAATTTAAAATATTAAGATAAAAAAAAGATTTAGAATAATATTACATTTTAATATTTAAAGATACCCTGAGGCACAGTGATTATACTAAAATTAGACAAAATGAATAATAGTGCCTTTCAGATATCTCAAACTGATTAATTCACATTATAAGACATGTATTTTTCTGGAATGGTAATAGTTGCAGTTTTTACTTTATGCGTGATAATTATGCTTTAAATAAATCTGTTCTCCCTGTCTACTTACATGGAATAAATCACCAGCAAATTTAATTTCTGTTGATTCACATAAGACACGGTGGTCACACATTGCAGATGTCGAAATCTATCTTTTTTGCATGTATTTTAAAAATGAATATATAAAGCTTAAAGGTGACATATTTTGTCTAATGTGTTCAAAGTGTACCATTTCTCTAAAATGCCTTTTGCTAATCTATGATTAGATTTTATTATATTGAGTCATCATGTAAGGGCTCTATATAGCTGCATAATGATTACTTGCATATAAATTTTGTCCTTTGTTGATGACATCATACACATCATCATCAATGGCAACAGAGCTAGCCTTACATATAATACTATACAAGTGATCATGTGTGACTTTCAGGGAAGGATTTATAACAAGGCAGAGTATGCATGTGCCTATTATAAATACTAGTCAGCCGTTGACCTTAACTAAGATAAATAGAATAAATGAATACAGCACCCACTACTCACAGGAGCACGGAGGAGGCTTACCAAGCCCAAACTGATCCAAATAAAAGGTGATCTCAAGCTGTGGTGAATAAAGTGACCTTTATTTTAACATACAGGGTTCAATAAAGCAAAGCAACATTTCGGGCTAACAATAAGCCCTTTCTCAAGCTTGAGAAAAGGGCTTATTGTTAGCCCGAAATGTTGCTTTGCTGTATTGAACCCTGTATGTTAAAATAAAGGTCACTTTATTCACCTTAACTAAGATGGCCACCGGCAGTGAAATAACAACATTCAGCTTCCTCCACACATCAATAATGCTTGCAGCAGCCATAACAAAGATGGCCACTGCTGTTATTTTACTGCAGGCAGCCATCTTAATTTTTTTTTTTTAATAATATTTTTTATTGAAGTTTCAAAAAGGTACAAAGAGTACAAATACAACATCTGCCCAATCATAATAGTAATACAAGAATACAGCACCAAGGTTTTGACATTTAGTATATCTGTTAGGCTAGTGAAGAAATAGCTAGCCTATATATTAAATTAAGTCATACAGTTTAAGGGCTCAGAGAAAAAAAAAATATAGCCATATTAATATAACAAGACTAGCTCAAACAAGTAGAAACCAATGTTGTGTCAAAAGAGGTGTCAGATATATGGTTGGGCAATCTGGAAGGGAACTTCATTTTATGTTTTTTTTTTTTTTTTTTTTTAATAAGTTTTTTATTGAGGTTATTGACAAAACAACATCAAATAAACATGTTACATAAACATTCAGAAACATTCTTTCAAACCATGACAATATTTTGAAATTCAAAACTATTCTGTGGTCACATATAGGTAAAAACTGTTCATGAGAAAACCCAAAGTAATCTCTCTATATTTATATGTAACAGGTAAAACTGAAACCTCGTTTTCTGCTTTATAGTATTTTCCTCTCTTAATAAAGTAAGCCACCTTTGGGCTCCTGTCTTCTAAAATGATGTCTAGAGGAAATAGGATGGTAAGACTAGTCTCTTTTGGATATATGTCTAATTAGAATAATTTTTTTAACTGAGTTAAAGAAGATAGTTAGGGTGCGAAACAATAAGGGTTATTATGGAATAAAGACATATGGTGCTATTGAGAAAGAACTATGAAGAAGATGCGGCATAGGAAAGATAAGCCGCGTAGGTAGCTCTCCTGTAAAAGGAGGTTCTTTATGGTGGTGGTGGGGGGAGGAGGTGGTAATAAAAAGTGGGGGAGGGAGAGGAGGTGATAGTACGAAGGTGATATATAAATTACATGAACAGAGCATTAGGTCTGTGTGAGTAGATTCGAGGGCGCATGGATTGCTAGAGGTTAACTAGGAACTGGAGAATTGTATAGTGGGCAATGCTGAGCCTGCATGAAGAAGCTTAGGGGTCTTAGAGTAAGAGCTTTGACACTAGGTAAATAAATAATTTACAGTGCGATAAAACTACAGGAAATGCAGGGCCAGCCTGCGATAATAAGTATGCGAAATGCGAAGATGGTGGGTTACATATAGTAGTATATAGGTTCTGATGGGAAGCAAAAGTCTGGAGCTACCTGTAAGGGTTTATACATATTTCCAATGAAGCATATTGGTATTCCCCATCTAATCAAGTGGTCACTTTTCCATATATATGTTGTCTATGCCGTCTATGGGAATACTGATGAGAAGGCTCAGAGATCCCGGCCGCAGACACCCAAGCCTTAGGAGCATTCACAATGTTAGGGGACAGCATAGCACATTTTATTTCAATCCTCAGAGTCAATTAACTATATGGAGTGTGCAAGGAAGTGTAAATGTAGATAAATGTATAAGACCCATAGGCGGTCAGCTGAATCTTAAATAACAGCCTTCATGTGTTACTTATGCATTTATAAAGAGGTGTGATAAATACTATTGTCTAGCACTTCAATAACAGGAACACAACCAAAAGTATTTTCAAACATAGCTTGTAGATACAAACATCAACATTAGAGGGTAAGGGACCCCCTTTTAACACATCAAATTAGAATGCTGTGAAATTGTAGAGAACTATGTAAAAAAAAATAAAAAAAAAAAAATAAAAAAAATAAGAGTTTGTAATAGTGTATACGTAACTAGTAAATACAGTGGAACATATCATACTCCAGGATAAACACAAACTCACCTCACTGTTGTATCCCCATATATCAAGTTGTATAGTGTATCTTTAAAGGGCAACTCGATAAGGGTAGTACTAGGAAGCATGGAGAAAGCCTGATTAATAGAGTGAACTGAACTGAGCCAAACGTGATATACTGTGTACAGTATGACTAAGCTTAGACTCCCCTCTGGTGGTAAAAACTGGTAATTACATCTTAAAAGAAAGAATGTTGAGTTACGTCTTAATTCTGTGATATGGAAGAGATCTATCTATTGAACTATATAAAGCAGATTATCTGCTAATATATTGCTTGCAGCAACTGTTGAAAACACTAGACATTATTTAGGATAGTTGAGTTACACAGTGTAATAAACATTTTCCCGTGGATAAACCTGCTCTTAACCCTAGAAAGTCAAGATTTATAATATTTCAACCTGTGTGAGAACTGACATTATACATAACAAAGAACTAACAAGCACTTGCATAGAGAAGGTGTACCATCAGTCATTGTGATAAAGTCCTGTTTCCGTGATACAAAATAAAATATATGGAACCCAAGTTAAAGTTGTAGCAGCAGTCAGTGGTGGCACTCTTGGTAAAGGTAAACTTGGAAGTGATATGTGAGCCTCATAGGGTGCTCGCAGGATAGCCAGGTTATGCAAGGGACAACAGACATCTGGGAGATCAAGAGCGTTAACTCTTAACTATATACACATGATTGTGGGAAGTGGCTGACAGTTAGCAAGTACCAACCTCTACATGTAAGGGAAAACAACACAAGTCATACTCGCACCAGTTTGGTAAAGACTCAGTTTAAGCATTAAGAAGCGTGTTGACATCAAGGAGTTCAGACCTGTCTATCCCACACCAGTTTTAAGTTGATGCAGGGAGTGTCCCCGATTTCCACCACAATGATGCGAAGCAGCTGAGGTAGTGAGAGAATCAGCAGGGTCACTACTTTCTAAGTAAATGCTCCTAAAGGAGCACAGTAGGAGGGGAACTGTGATCGGTTTCAGTGTATTGCGCAGCCCTGCTGCAAGACTGTGAGAGCTGTTCCATATGCTTGTCCTATCATAGGGCATCATCACTCGCTCCCCACTTCGTGTAAGCTCTATCTTTATCTGAGGGTGACTCTTTTCTTTAGGTAGCAAGGGCGTCTGGTCCATTGCACTGGAAATCGCCAACCCCATATCATCATCCACACTAGTAAGGGGAGGTATGCTCACCGCTTTGTGCTGTGCTGGACTGTCAGCCGGCTCATCTGCTGGAGGTGTTATATAAACTGCCACATTGCTCTGCAGGTCATATAGAGAGGATGGTGGATGCCGGGGCCCCAAAGCGTCGCACCTCTCGCAGGCAGCTGGGGACGTGAGGTAATGGGTATTAGATCCTGCACAATCTGCTTCATCCGGGTGAACTGCCTTCCTGAGTGCACGGTCAAAAGCGACTTGGTAGCTTTCTAGGAGCTTGCTCAGCTCGTTGATTATGTATGCCATTAATGCAGTGTTGAATTCTCACAGTAGTTGTCTAGTGATTGAATCAGCACAGTTACGGCTATCCAAGTCGTGTCTTCCAGTTACCCACCGCGTGGTCAGCAAAATGGCCGCTGTTTAACAGTCTGTTTGGCAGATCAAACTAGCAGGTCTAATTATCTTCCAAGAATTGTTGCTCTCCCTGATGCCGATTCTGTGATTCCTCTATACTAGAAGGTTCCAGTTTTTAACAGGGTATATGAACCAGAGCGGTCGGTAAATGTACATTTAACGTATAGAATAGCCGGAGCTGCTGAGATGTGCGACCGCTCTGTTCCAATGCTGGCTCCGCCCCCCTTCATTTTATGTTTTGATAATAGTATTCTGCTCTCCACATCTCTAGGGTGTATAAAAATGAGTGTTTCTGTGATAATGTGGGGAGTTAGCTTTTATTATGACCACGAGTAGGTCATAGAACAGTGGAAGGAAGAGGGATTACAGTGGACCAGAGCCACTCGAATATTGGGAGGGGGAAGGGAAAGGGGAGGAGAAAGCATGGGAGGGCGGAGCTCATTCAAATATGGCTGCAGTATGGTTTAGTGCTGATACCTATAAAACTAGCAGATATGCAATATTAATAAGTGTGGGATCCTAAGGTCTTGAAATAGGAGGCTCAAACGCAGTAGTGCTCTGATGAGAAATAAACACTATAACAGGCTATGTAGCTAGAAAAAGAGGTCCCTACCGAGTATATAAGCAATGGAATATCACCACACATACCATCAGTTACTACACATGCTCTTGGTAACATTATAGTTAAATTATCTCTTGAGTTATGACTGGATATATGTCCAACGCCTCACGCTTAAGACCCATGTGTCTGTGGTGAGTGTATATGTCGGACCGTGCCTTCCCAGTTGACACAGCCCAACCACACCCATTAAAATATTTGTATAAAACACTACTGTAGATTGAAGGCGCGTCTCTAAGATGAAGAGTTATCTTAAAGTTATCCTAAACTCATATTAGTAAAGAAAAATATCTAGGAAACAGCTATTAAGAGTGGTGCTACGTCATAATCTGGTGAGCAGTATATGTCAGTGTGAGATACTTAAGAGAGGTAGTAATAATCTGCAGAGTTCATCTAGTAGTGGTCATCTGGTATGAGGAATGAACTGATGTTGTTTTGCTGGCCGGATAATTTAACTGCATTAGGATTCACTCTGCTGTTTTTATTATTGTGTGTGATAAACCTAAGTGACTTAACCCTGAGGGGGGCAGGAATGGAAGAGAAAGGAGCATAAAATATGGATAGAACAAGACCCTCCAACTTACTTGTATAAACGTATGGGAGGGCAAACCATATAATTATTTATAGATAGTATGACGCTGTATACTCCAGAGCTAGTATGGTAGGTTCTAGTGACATCACTATCATATGTATTGTATAGTGAAATAGGTGTGCAGGACTTTTAAAGCAGAAGCGGTATCTAATCCCTATATGAGTGACCCTAAACCCCTAGTTGGTATACCATACACGGTGGTTATAATATCTAAGAAGAGGTTGGTATCAGCAGAAATCTATAAACTCCTAGTAACCTGTGCCATGAGTGAACACTGTTTAAAGTTTAAAATAGTGCTGCAGTTAAGAAATTCTTCCCTGTGCTGTAGTATATAGATACATGGCATATTAGATATAGCATAAATGTAGAGAGCGATTTCTTACATATACCTAAAGCAGAAATATGCAATGGGGGGCTGCACTATTCCTGCTTGAATTTAACTAGTTAGTAATCGCAATGTTAGTGAGGGGTAAGACTAAACCTATTATAACACATATCATTAGCAGTAGCGTAACGTTTAGAACCTGAGAATAAAGGGAAAAAAAAAATATATAAACTGAGCATGATAGCTGAAAGTATATAACACATCAAGTCTCTATGTAATATGTCTTTTGAAGCAGCTCCAGCCAAAGGTACAGGGGTACCTCTCTCTTCTGGGTCTAGGAGACAAGTCTTACTAGCCAATGCCACAGGGCAGCAGGGTTAAAACAAATTCTGTTTCAGCAGTCCATATAATGTTTCCTGTAGTAAAGTCAAGAGACCATGAGCTGAGATCTAGTTCAGAGAACTCACCGTTAGCTTTTTTCAAATTACGTTTCAGGATAGGAGACCCCCAGGCAAGCAGTGTGCAGCCATTTGCGTCTAATGTCAGGTTTATGGCTTTTCTTAAGCTGTGTCCCGTACTGTTAGTGTACAGTGTGGGGCTGGCTTCTCTATCGATCTTACTGTCTGGAGCATCAGAGCAGGAGCTGGACATCGTGGGAGTTACGTCAGATCGCGGCTCAGCATTAGGATGTAGCGCACCGCTAATTTGGATCTGGTGTCCCTCAGTGTCCGACCGCATCGCCGGAGGATCAGGAATCAGCACCTCAAAGTTCATCGAACAGCCCCGACCGGTTCCAGGTACTGGTATACCCCATAGGCATCTCTCAGTCCAGTTCTGGGGATCGTCACAAATACGCTGCTCATCAGAGAGCACATGTTCCTCCAGGTCTCCTGCTGGATACTCTGCTTCCCTAGTAACCTCTCGCTCTCCGTATGAGGTTTGTGTATGCCGGCTTTCAGATTCTCTCGCAGAGGTAGGATTCCGCTCATCTCTGAGGGTTTTCATGAGAGTATTAAAATGACTCTCCATCTTGGTGGCTAGTAGATGTAGTAAGGCTTCTATGGAAGTCTCCATCCCGGGGAAGAAGTAAGTATTCTATTTGTGAATTAGATGTTTCTCACACTTGTAGCTGAGTTCCACGTGGTTCTTTAAAATGGCCGCGTCCCAGACGGGCAGCGTGTGAACGGTGGGTGGAAAAAGACTGCTCCGGGTAGCAATTTTAGGTCCTTTCTACTCCATTAGACTCTATGTCACTGGTCTCCAGAACTCTGATTACCATACAGCAACAATTTGGGCAGTACTGAGTTGTCTAGATATGAATTATAGGTAGGATAAGAGCAGAGCTCTTTCAGTGTGCGACCGCTCAGACGCCCGGCTTGCTCCGCCCCCGCCATCTTAATTTTTATAAAATCTTGCTATGATCACTTTACTAATCGCATGACATGATCAATATATAAACAGGTCTGAAACTTTTTCCACTGTATAGTTATGTCACTGGTGTGTGCAGACGTGTGAAATTCTATATTCTTGATTACAGATGTCAATAAAAACCTTTCAATGTAAAGAAGAAAGCTGTAAAAGTAGAAATTTTAAAATTAGAAGAAATAAAGAATAAAAATTTTGTGTACAGTTTTTGTACATGCCAAACATAAATATGTGTGTGTGTGTCTGGGTGTTTGAAGTGATGATCTTTTAGATGACATTCCATAGTAAACAAAAACACATGCAGTCTTTATTGCTAGAAGCCTATAAAGTCTCTTTTTATAGGGAGAATTTGTGTTTCCTCTCTAGAACACATGCTACCCAAATAGGCCTTTATGTCATACACACTATCTGTCATCTGCTCCGTTTGACCTTTGCATTTAGTGCATCTGTCCATCTCGACCATTTAGCTCTTACTGTAATTGTTTGTTCAATGACAATGTGTGGCATAGTCTTGGTGCAATTGGGTTTTATTATTATCACAGGATGCTACAGAGTGCATGTTCACAAATAAGGTCATGATATACTTTGCTTCCTAGTTTAGGATACAGGAAGAATATTTTTTTACTTGTGATCTGTGAATTTAACCACACTGTAACATTCATTATGTAATTGTTTTCAACAGAAGGAGATGTATTGTGTTATAATTGAATTGGATGCTGATGTTATAAGGTGATGTCATTAATAGCTATTCATAAGCACCCTCTACAAACCTGCTACTTATCAAAAGTTTCCTATAGTAAAAAAACATTTCCAAGGGTTTTTTGTTTTTCAATTAAAGCATTTGTAACAGCAAGCTATTGCTAAAAAAAATCTGCAGTGCTTTTACCATTAGCTTATTAATGGTATTAAGCTCCAAATTCTAGTAGTGTTTATTATGTGTTATTACCAACTTTATCTAAATACCTGAAATGTTCATTGTTTTAAAGATATGCAGAAATATTCTATATAAATTCCCTATTTAGTTGTTGCATTATAGTATTTTAAATCACCCTCTCACTGCCAAAATATTTAGTTCCTGTTATACAGGTCACTGGAATTATAAACTTTAATGGGTTTCTTTACTGGTACAAAAAATAAGATGGTTAAATTATATTTAATATAAGAAGATTAAGCATTTGTTGTTGTTGTGAAAGTCATATGTGCATATTTATACATACTTATGTCAGCATTATACATGATATTTTCATGTTCACCATGATAGATAAAATCACCACTAAACGTGTGAAAGGAAAATGCCAAAGACCTAACTCCCTTTAATGTGCAAAGATGCTTTAATGTGCAAAGATGTTAGCTGCAGTGTTTGGAGGCAGTACCATTTTCTACCAGGTCTAGCCATGCATTATGAAAGATAATTGGTTTGATATATTTTAACATTTAAAAAGACATGGAAAGCTACTATTTTTAATCACACATATTAAATAGTAGAAATTGCTGGACAAATCTTGTTCTTGCGTAGAATATTGCCAGCGAGTTAATCAGGATCACACATGTAGAAGCCATTCACTCACCAACATCTTTAACTATGTTTTGAAAACCTATACAAAGTTTTAACGTATAGGCCCACTTTATTGACATGTGGGCGGGCTGCTTGAATTTAAGATTGCACAAGCTCTTCCTTGTGCAGTTCTGCCCCATCTTGTCAACCAATTCTGTGAGAGCATTGCATGGCAATCATCCGAGATTGGCCAGATGTTAGGAAATAGTGATGCTTTTTAAATGGAGGGTGCAGGCTTTCATGAGCTCATTTTGATAAACAAGGTTTTGTTTAAAGATCAAATGCTTTAACAAATTGGATCATTTTATTATTACACAACATTAAATTAAAAATAGGAAATAAGCAATAAATGCATGCATTTATACTACTACTAATACCATATATATGCTCTATCTATGAAAGGGACAGCTTCCACTGCCATATTGATGGACATAGACTTACCTCCACACGCTTAAAGAAAATATATTTATTAAGCACAGGAATATCCATGAAACAAAAATCGTACATTTTAAAAAATAAGCTCTATTGCAATTAGTTTTTTTAACAAGTAATATGCTCATAATTTCCATATGATGATTATTATTAATATAAGTCCTTACAATTTGTGAGTGATGCCAATAAAAGTAATTTCTATACTGAGAAATTGATATATCTAGTTCCCTGTATAATAATGAGCTAGCAAGTGTGCTTGCTGTGTATGTTAGCTATTTTTGCATCCAATTTTCTTTGTCCTTTCCCCTGTACAGGTTATCATAGAGGATTAAACTTGATTGGGTAAATGTGACCTCACTGATAATTTCTGCAGTGTCTTTTCAGTTGCTAGAGGCCGAGGTCAAGGTTGCAGCAGTGGGCATATTAGAAATGTGTTGTGTTTAGCCTTAAGGTTCTCCTGGATGCGAAATTATGTTAGCTTCACCTAACTTATATTTGTGTATAAATAAGTGGCAGTCTTACAAAATAAATTAAGAGTGTACTGCAGTGTGAGAGTATGATGTGTATACAGTGTTTAACTATTAAAATAGGTATAAAATAAAACCAGGGTATCATATATGTGTACAGATGTAGATTATTTACCAAACCTTTAATCCAGGGGACGCATATTCTAGTCATTTATGTATTTGTACACTTAGATGCAGTAACTGTGAAAAAGCTTTGTAGCAAAGAGGGCACTAGGTCGATCTTTATGCAGTTCATGTGAGCAAAGCAATGAACTTCATCTGTAAGTGATGATAAATGATAAATCTTCAATTGCTCCAAGTTCCATGATGGATACAGCTTGATTCAGCTGTCACTCAGTGGCTTCTTGAACTCTGACAGAAGGCTTAAAATAATAAGCAATCCTGTCAATGAAACACATTTTATTGTTTAAAAATAAAATAAAAACAACTTTGCCAAAGCAAACAAGGCACTAAGCTTTTATTATGATATTGTGCCAGAGAAATCTTCTTACCCTGGTTTATAGCTGACTGCATACGTGTTTTTGCTCATTATGAAATAGATACCTATTTATATGCAATTAAAGAATTAAAGATATTTTATGAGATGTTAAGGAATATATCAGTCACATCAAACGGCACTACAGAAATTGTAGGACACAACATCTCCATTCTAATTTGATGGTACATTAATAAAACATGAACATTAAATAAAACCTGCTGAAAAATCAGAAATGCTGGTAGTTTTATGGTGATTGCTGGCTGAACCTCTGTAGAATCTCTGTATGTCACCTTCAGTAAAAGGACAGGCCAGATGTAATAAGGCTTACGGACTTCCTTTCACTAATGTTTGCATTAATGGTCCTGCTGACAGAGAGAGGTCCTTTTGTTAAGAAGTGAAGAGTAAGATGTTAAATGTTAAATTATAATGCTCAGTAAGATCAATTGCTTTCTATAGCACAATGAACTGAGTACTGTGAGAGTAATCCTTGCATTTTGACTGAGCTGAGGTGTTGCAGGACAATGCATGGTGATGATAGTAAGATGCTGCAAATACAGACAAAAGAGGCAGTAAAATACCCTCTTTTAATAACCCCAAGACCTGTTATAACAACAAAAGCATGGTTTATCTAGTTCAATTGCTCTTGGAGTTAAGCTATGCTTTTCATGAAGGATGTTTTACTTTCTTAACCCTTTTTATGTTAGATGTCTGCAGAATATTGCTAAGCGGTGCATTACAGTCTTTTCTGACAGCCAAGATTTTAAATACTGGTCTATATTCATTAAAACTAGAGACACTAGTGATAAGAGCTGTGTTGTTTGATTTAGAATCTGGCAATACTCACAGTATTGACTGAGATAGGGACCTTGACCATTCAGCTGTCGACAGTGGTGAGTCCTTAAGTTAGATATTCCTATAACACACTACCCTTCAACAACCTCTTCCTAAAATAAAAATATAAATAAGGAATTTGGTGAAAAATTTGGCAAGAACTATTTATCAATCTCTACATATCTCTACATAACACCACATAATATTTAACACACAAACGTATACAACACTTAAAGTACCATTAAATAATTTACAGCTGCACAATCAGCATATGTGTAATAGCAAGACAATGCTCTTACTGAATTTCAAATGAGCAGTATATTTTTTTCTAACATTAAAATAAAACTTACATTTCCTGCCCCCTGTATCATGTGACAGCCATTAGCCAACCATAAACTCATATGTCTACACTATGAATTTTTATAACAGGCTTTATCAAAATCATACAAGTTTAATTTTAACTTTAGTGTCCCTTTAATTCTCTCATTTATAATCTCTATAAGCAAGAGTAAAAGGAAAACTAGCTTCCTCTCTCCAAACCCAGCTGTGCAAAACCCAACAGAACACTAACATCTATCTCAGTAAAATAAAAAATAAAATAAAAAAGGACAGGAAATAGAAGGATGCAACTCCTAATGACTCATCATTCCTCTCTCCTCCTTATTCCCCTCCTCCTCCTTAACCCCCTCCCACTTGAGCTACAGCTAAATGTGCCCCCTTCCTTCAATGAGTAAAAAGCCAGTTCCCAATAGTTCTCCTGCAGGGGTCAAGGGCTTTCCTACTGGATTCTTCTGACTTTTGCATCTCACTGTCGTGTAAAAGTAAAAAATAAATAAATATGCCATTCCCCTTATTTTTATTTTTATAAACACTATTTTTAATAGTTATAAGATGTGTTTGCTATCTATTATAGTAGCTTCAGTGTTGTGGAGGCCTCATGATTTTGGGCACAGGGTGTTAACATTTTCTGTGAGTTGAATGTTTGTTTTTCCAAAGAATGTACAGTATGTCCCTGTGCTTTTTTCTTTCTTAGAAAACCAGAGCTTTATTTTTAATAGTTGTAAGCTTTACTGAAGAAAACTTTATTGCTTAAGGTCATCTTTACAGCCCGAACTTAACACTAAGGAGCCGATTTATCAAGGGCAGAATGGCCCCTGATGCCCCTGTTTCCTTGCGAAACAGCAGTTAAGAAGCAGCGGTCTCTGAAAGGAGGGTTGGTCCAAAAATCTGATATAGAAAAGGGTATATAACTTTGATTCCAACAATATGGGACCTATTTATGAAAGGCCTGTCGGACATGATCCGACATTGCGGATCATGTCCGACAGACCTCGCTGTATGCGGAGAGCAATACGCTCTCCACATTCAGCATTGCACCAGCAGCTCTTGTTAACTGCTGGTGCAACGCCACCTCCTGCAGATTCACGGCCGATAGCAGGGGGTGTTAATTAACCCAATCGTATTCGATAGGGTTGAATTGCAGCAATGTCTGTCCGCTTCCTCAGAGCAGGCAGACAGGTTATGGAGCAGCAGTCTTTAGACCGCTGCTTCATAAACACGGAGCTTGATAGATATACCCCTATAAGTTTGTCATTCTACATGGGAGCCTAAGTAACAACGTGAATGACCATGTTTTTTTGCCAAGCTCCGTTGGCGCAGGTACATAAGCTAGTACAATGTTAGGATCTGTTTTTCTCCATTTTATTTTTTAAAATGGAGAGTTGCATGTCACATCCAGCATGACCTCAACACTCACAAGCTTAGTTTGTTCTATGAACAATGATGTTTTATTAGCAGAACATGTTTTAGTAAATGGAAAAATTGCATAATAGCATAATAGTTTAATAATATTTAAGATATGCTGTTGCAGCTACGGATATTTTCTAAAGGAGTTGTGTGAACTTTCTGTAATGAAAAAAGATAGTACACAATGTTTGCATGCTCATATTACATTAGTTCGCTGAGATGAACAATATGTTTTTATAAAAGCTATTTAGCACTTTGTGTTTTCAATTTATCAGATGCTCAGAGAGTACATATGCTCATAGATTCACTGAGAGGCCTCTCAAGTCATTTGTCTTCCTTTCTATTTGTTATGTTGACTTTAACTTGTTCAGTTCTTCAGTGTGGAATAACATAGAAATTGGGGAAAATTAGAAGTATTTCCAGTTTTATTGAATTTAAGACCATATTTTGCGCACATGGCAGTCTTGAACACGTTTTAGCTGACTTGTCTAAGTTTGGTTGTGCGTGGTTTAAGTTACATTTCAACTAAATTCAGGAAAACGGTATATTATGAGCATATTCTATGTGTATTGTGACTATTATTTAATAGATTAGATAGGTTTAGTTAAAAAAAACTGTACCTGCTAAAAATATGTACACTCGGAAGAAACTGATATCTATATACCTGATGTTTACAGACTTTATCATATGTTCCCCTTTGTGTCACTCAAACTTTAAAGAATAAAATAAAAATATAAACGTAATAGAAATATTTAAAGCCTCTTGTATGAAGGCATATAAAAAACTTATACTCAGGCACAGATATGACTGAATACATTTCAATTAATGTCTTTACTATAAAATTAGAAAATAAGTAGAGTCAATTTTATTAATTCATTATTCACACAGTGCATATCAATTTAAACATATCCAGTTTACTTCTATTATCAAATTTGCTACATACATACATTTGGTATTTTTTTTTGTGAAGCATAACTAGGTAGGCTCAGGAGTAACAATACACTACTGGGAGCTAGCTGCTGATTGGTGGCTGCAAATTGGTGGCTGCAAATATATGCTTCTATTTATTGGCTCACTCAATGGGGCCAATTTATCAAAGGTCTTGCAAGACCTCGCTGAATACGGAGAGCAATACGCGCTCCGTATTCAGCATTGCACCAGCAGCTCACAAGAGCTGCTGGTGCAACGCCGCACCCTGCAGATTCGCGACCAATGGGCCGCCAGCAGGGAGGTGTTGAATTCCGGTGATTCCTGTCCGCCTGCTCAGAGCAGGCAGACAGGGGTTATGGAGCAGCGGTCTTTAGACCGCTGCTTCATAACTGCTGTTTCTGGCGAGTCTGAAGACTCGCCAGAAACACGGGCCCACAAGCTCCGTTCGGAGCTTGATAAATGGGCCCCATTGTGTTCAGCTAGATCCCAGTAGTACACTGCTGTTCATTCAACAGATTATACCAAGAGAATAACACACATTTGACAATATATGTGAATTGGAATGTTAAATTGTATGTTCTATCTGAATTATGAAAAAAAACTTTAAGTTATAAGTAATGTCACTTTGCTTCATTAGTGGGATATAAAACCTGTGGGGGGTAAAAAAAATAATAATAAATCAGTAACTGTATAACTGGCTGATGAGAGGAGAAGAAGAAACTAATGAGGATTATGCCCCTAGGCAATACTTACCTTAATTAAAACATTGTCTAATATCCCAATGACTAATATCCCATATGACAATATATGGTTTTGTAATAAACCTAGTAAAAAAGTATTGAAAATGGTATTATAATCAGTTTTTTTATAATTAAGAAATCATTTTATGTAGACTAAATCTGTGTTTCTTTCATAAAGGTAGTGAAAGCCCACAAGCCATTACTCTGGAAAATACCTCCCCTGACCAGTAGGAGGAGGCAAAGATTCCCAAAACTCAAAAAGCCCTTAAAAAACTTCCCACCTTACTGGAAACTAGTCTTATCTTTGCCTCCACAGGAGTAAGTTGAAGAATGCAGGCTCTCAAGATGTTATTCAGAGAGAAAGGTCTTTGTTACTGATTTGAGGCCCAGTTTTGCCACAATTACACCCAGTGGAAGTTAGTTACAGGCCTTCCACAGATGTTGCAGAAACCGGTCTCTAGCCTCCTCCTGTTGGGTCATCATCATACTCCATATACAGTACATTGCTCCTCTGCTGTCAAACATATATAACTGGTTTGGCTGCCTACTGGAAACAGTAATTTCCTGCAAGTGGTAAATCCAGTAGTGTGAGTGTGTCATGCCTGCCCCAGTGTCAGGTGGAGAGACAGAGAGTTAAGTACAATACCCACACAAAGTATGGGTACGGCACACAGTAATCCAGAGATTAAGGCGGAGATAGGAGAAACAACCAACCTTAAGCTCTGGATGCAGTTCCGGACTGTACAGTACTATATAAATCTAGAGATACTAAGCAAGGAAAAAATAGTAATGGTAAAGGATACAATCCAGGGCAGTATAGGTAACAGTCACAAGGTGTCAGGCTTGAGCGAGGTTGAGGACAATTCAGGTTAGCAACAGAAAGGCAAACAATACAGCAAGGTACAAGGGGTTAAAGCAAAGCGTAGTCAAAGTTCAGTTCTGAGATCAAAGTAAATAGCAAATCCAATGAGGTATCAAGTGGCAGAGAACAAGCAGAGCCTGGAATCCAAATCCAAGTCCAAATCCAAGTCCAAGTCCAAGTCTGTAAAATAGAGCATTCCAAATAGAAATGCACATCCTGAGTAGTAACTCAGGCAATGACTGCTGAAAGAGCTGGAATTTTATAACCAGAGAGTAATTCCCAATTACCTGCAGCTGCAGGCAGGTGGGACCAAAGTGAAGGAAAATAAAAAGCCAACCAGGCAAAGAAACTAGCTGCAGCCCAAGTGCAAGGATAGCACACAGCAAAAGCAATAGCATGAGAAGCTGAGAAGCTGAGATCCCAGGTTCAGTCCCAGGTTGTGATAGAGTGCCTAATAAGTGATTATGTGTTTTTTTTTTGTAGGCACTGTCTTAGCCTATAAGCACTTGAGAGTAGTACAATATAGCCAGAGGACTGTTGTGACAGGCATTTTTAAATTATGGGCCACATTTATCCTGATGGTTTGCGCTTGTTGGGCTTACCGCTGGTATTACAAGTTGAAAGTAAATATGATCGTTTGAGTGAAATCACGACTTACGCTAGAATGATTACAGCGATTTCAGAGCTCTGTTTATTTTGCAAAACATAAAAGTTGCACAAAACACGTAAAAAATACATTGCAAAGTATAGTTACACTAAAAATAACACCATATAATAAAAAAAATATTCAAAGAAATATTTCACAAAAAAGTTATAAAAGCTCAAAGATATGAAATCTCAGGTGCTAGAAAAAAAAATGCAAGCAAAGGGCTTTAACATTGAGATACATACATATACATCTTTGTATTTTTCAATCCTTGCGCATATATTTTAAATTTTGTGCACGTTGACCCTGGCAGACTAGCATGCGTTCGGTTTTTCACACATGCATTCTTGTCTATTTTTAGCACTGCTGGCTGAAGAATTAATGCTTCTGGTTTATGTGAAGGGGTAAGATTTTCAATTCTACCAAGAGCTTCTTTAAGGGGTGTAAGATTTTATGTTTTTCTTGCTTTTATTTACTATCACGATTATTATGCTTGTCATTAATATGGACCAGTTTACAAGTTGAGTAAAAAATATCACTTCCGCGAAAGTGATATTTGCACTCAACTGGGTAATATCAGTGCATGCAAATATGTGCTGGTATTACAAGTTAGGTGCAATGTGAACATGACCTCGCACAAGAGCGTGTTTCCATAGGCTCCAATGAGAGCCTCATTCTCATGCCGTCAGACACGGCACAGAACCTAAGCACAGCAAAGGGGGTAAGTCGGGCAGCAAATTTAAATATATATGTATATGAATATATATAAACATATATACAGGGAGTGCAGAATTATTAGGCAAATGAGTATTTTGACCACATCATCATCTTTATGCATGTTGTCTTACTCCAAGCTGTATAGGCTCGAAAGCCTACTACCAATTAAGCATATTAGGTGATGTTCATCTCTGTAATGAGAAGGGGTGTGGTCTAATGACATCAACACCCTATATCAGGTGTGCATAATTATTAGGCAACTTCCTTTCCTTTGGCAAAATGGGTCAAAAGAAGGACTTGACAGGCTCAGAAAAGTCAAAAATAGTGAGATATCTTGCAGAGGGATGCAGCACTCTTAAAATTGCAAAGCTTCTGAAGCGTGATCATCGAACAATCAAGCGTTTCATTCAAAATAGTCAACAGGGTCGCAAGAAGCGTGTGGAAAAACCAAGGCGCAAAATAACTGCCCATGAACTGAGAAAAGTCAAGCGTGCAGCTGCCAAGATGCCACTTGCCACCAGTTTGGCCATATTTCAGAGCTGCAACATCACTGGAGTGCCCAAAAGCACAAGGTGTGCAATACTCAGAGACATGGCCAAGGTAAGAAAGGCTGAAAGACGACCACCACTGAACAAGACACACAAGCTGAAACGTCAAGACTGGGCCAAGAAATATCTCAAGACTGATTTTTCTAAGGTTTTATGGACTGATGAAATGAGAGTGAGTCTTGATGGGCCAGATCGATGGGCCCGTGGCTGGATTGGTAAAGGGCAGAGAGCTCCAGTCCGACTCAGACGCCAGCAAGGTGGAGGTGGAGTACTGGTTTGGGCTGGTATCATCAAAGATGAGCTTGTGGGGCCTTTTCGGGTTGAGGATGGAGTCAAGCTCAACTCCCAGTCCTACTGCCAGTTTCTGGAAGACACCTTCTTCAAGCAGTGGTACAGGAAGAAGTCTGCATCCTTCAAGAAAAACATGATTTTCATGCAGGACAATGCTCCATCACACGCGTCCAAGTACTCCACAGCGTGGCTGGCAAGAAAGGGTATAAAAGAAGAAAATCTAATGACATGGCCTCCTTGTTTACCTGATCTGAACCCCATTGAGAACCTGTGGTCCATCATCAAATGTGAGATTTACAAGGAGGGACAACAGTACACCTCTCTGAACAGTGTCTGGGAGGCTGTGGTTGCTGCTGCACGCAATGTTGATGGTGAACAGATCAAAACACTGACAGAATCCATGGATGGCAGGCTTTTGAGTGTCCTTGCAAAGAAAGGTGGCTATATTTGTCACTGATTTGTTTTTGTTTTGTTTTTGAATGTCAGAAATGTATATTTGTGAATGTTGAGATGTTATATTGGTTTCACTGGTAAAAATAAATAATTGAAATGGGTATATATTTGTTTTTTGTTAAGTTGCCTAATAATTATGCACAGTAATAGTCACCTGCACACACAGATATCCCCCTAAAATAGCTAAAACTAAAAACAAACTAAAAACTACTTCCAAAAATATTCAGCTTTGATATTAATGAGTTTTTTGGGTTCATTGAGAACATGGTTGTTGTTCAATAATAAAATTAATCCTCAAAAATACAACTTGCCTAATAATTCTGAACTCCCTGTACAGATTTTGGATCTGTGGTGACTTCCAGAAAAATCTGATGGCTTCTCAATTAAACAAGCTACCCAGATACTTTGTGAGGTCCAGTGATCCTCAGGCAGAGTTTGTGGATGCTCTTGTAGTTCCTTTGTTGTTTTGTCTGGCTAACATATTTGCTCTTGCTGTCTATTGCCAAGAGTGAAAGTCAAGATCAAGTATGAAGACTCCTTAGTAATTTTGATTTCTCCATCCTGGCCTCACAGAACTTGGTTTGCAGATCCAGTTCAGATGTCCAGTTGTCCTCTGTGACCCATTCCTCTTTGCCATGACCTTCTTTCTTAAGGTCCAATTTTTCATAAGGATCTCAAATCTTTAAGCTTGATGGCTTGGAAATTGAATGCTTAGTTTTAAGGTGGAGAGATTTTTCTGAATTCTTTCAAATTTATTACAAGGTTTGAAAGGCTTTTATTTATTGCTGTGTGGAGCATGGATTTAGTTGGAACTCTTTTAGTATTCCTAGAATTCATTGATTTCTTCAAGATGTTTTGGATACATGTTTATCCACCAGTTCTTTAAAAGGCCTGATTTCAGCTCTTTCACAAGAAGATTGCTAAATTTCCTGATATTCAGAGTTGTGTTCAGCCTTTAGTCAGGATAAAGCCAGTGATTGAATACATGAATTCTCAAAATTTTATTTAAAGGCTACTAAGGATTTTCTAATTTGTTTGTTCATTTTTCTGGTTCCAGGAAGGGTTAGAAGGGTACAGCTGTTTTGTTAGACTCTTGGTTGAATCTTTTGATTTGTAAGGCTTACTTGGAGATGAGACAGTCTCCTCCTTAATATTTTACTGCACATTCTACTAGGTCAATGGCTACCTCCTGGACTTTTAAGAATGAGGCATCTGTTGATTAAATTTGCAAGGCAGCTACATACATACTTACATACTTTTTCTAAATTCTACCATTTTTATGTTTGACTGTCTGACACTGTCTCTAAAGTGAAGGAGCCACTTATGATGCCCACAAGACCGGTATGGTTACGGTACACTAAGTGCACACTGAAGAGGTAGGAGGGGAGGGCAGGCGGGGGTCCGGGGGTGGGCAGAGTACAGAGGTGATTGGCCATAAGAAGCGGTAGGGACGGCCCAGGGCTGTGCACTGACAGACTTGGAACAGAGTCAGAGAGCAGAATTTTCATAGTTTGCGCACCTAAACCTTTTCTTCAGTGGTTTATTTTAGAGTGCTCTGTTTTTGTTTCATTTTATGCTCTGCTGAGCCAGGGAGCAGCTCTAGACATGAGCTTTATAATTAATGCAGTGCAATTTACATATTTTGTATGTGTGTGTGTCTGAGTTTTTGTGTGTGCGTGTCTGAGTTTTTGTGTGTGTGTGTGTGTCTCAGTGTTTTTGTGTGTGTGTGTGTCTCAGTGTTTTTGTGTGTGTGTCTGAGTGTGTTTCTGAGTGTTTGTGTGTGCATCTAAGTGTGTTTTTAAGTGTGTCTGAGTGTTCGTATGTGTGTGTGCCTGTGTGTGTCTGCTTTCTGGGGGGGGTGGGTGATACCATAACTTTCTGCTTTCTGGGGGGGGGGGGGTGACACCATAACTTACCGCACCAGGTGACACCAACCCTAGTGATGACGCCACTGTTTTTTCTAACAACCCCCTCCCACCAACTTTAAAGCCTGAAAACTGTCTAGTAATGCTACCTTTTTTTTTTTATAAACAACTATAATGCCCTCTATTTTGAGGGCATTTGGGGCACTTTTAGAAAATTAATGAGAGGTCTGACCTCTGGTTAATTTTCATAGAGTGTATTTCTACTGCAAGCTCCCAGTAGTATACAAAGAGAATGAAGCAAATTTGATAATTGAAGTAAAATGATCAGCTGTTGTATTATCAGAATAATGAAAGAAGAAAAAAAGTCTATTATGTCCCTTTACATGCAATAGTAAACCTATTTACAGTGCATATTTGATTTCATCTAATTTTTTTCATTTGTTTATTTTGTGTGTTAATTTACTAAAATATTAGTTTTTCAGTTCAACCTTATATGTGTATCATTAAGCAAAAGAAAAAAGAAATCAGCTTGAAATAAAAACATAATAAGCCAATATGTGACTGCAAGCTAAATATTGTTCATTTCTATCTGTGCTATTTGTGTTTCTACAGGTACTTTGGAGCGCCACGAGACAGGGGAAATGGCAAAGGCCATTCTAAAATCTTGTGAAGATTTCAATTTTGTGATGATAGACACTGTAGCTCTAGCTTCTCAAGAGACATCAAGAAATAAAAGAGTCACTCCCAAGACATCCAACTCTTATAAACTTGGCCACCTGCCACATAATCTGATGCTGCACTCTGAGAAGACATCCCACAAAGTAAGAAAACAAAACGAGGGTTTTATATGACCTCTACAATTGAAAACTATGTTTGATATAGTGTCCGTAGAAGGGTTTGAAGTCTATGATGTGCTAAAGAAAGGAATTTTAAATTTGCAAAAAAAAAAAATTTGCAAAAATGTATTTTTTAGTGACAAGTAAAAATTTACGTTTTTAGTATTATGTGGCTGCAATTAAATGTACAGTTATTTAAAATGCATACACATGATACATACATCAGTAAATAAACACTATATGGTACATATAGACACACACAATATATATGTTTTAAAAGTATTTTTATATTGTCTCTTTGGTTACAACATTTGTACTGTTATGTAACCCAGGGATATACCATTTGAAAAAGGCTTTTTTTTTTAAAGCAATATTTATATTAACCTATTAGGGGGTTCTAGACTCTTCAGACATTTTTTTCTGAATTAAACTGCATTGATAAGAAGTCCAAATAAATAATACAAGGTAAGGTTTTAATATATACTACCCATAATGTAACATTTTACAGGAAATTATGTTTTTATTTTACCATCTCTTTATAAAAACAGATAGCTTACATAATTCATTTTGGGGGAAAAGCATAATTTATAGCTATGGATTATGTAAGTTCAGAATTAAATAGTGCCAGCCTTCTGCAGAAGCCAAGGGGTTAAGGGTGAAAAGTTGTATCATACAAGTGTTTCTTCATTTGAATGGAGCACTCTTCCTGCTATGTCACGAAGAACAATTCCATTGGAAAGTAAGCCCTGATTGATAACTCACTCAGTTCCTGCTGTAGTCGTACGTTTAAAGGGACCTGCAGGTTAATGAATTCAGATTTGTCTATTGCTGCTGTGAAGCAGCAGGCTAACTTCAAAGACTTTGCTGTGTCACAACATTTGTGCTCATGTAAATGCGGGTTACAAAAGAAGAATGCCTCAATTTCATGGTGTTGTGGCCTTTCTCATTTTGTTATTGTGCTGCACGTGCCAAGTGAGTCCCAATAACAGAAGGCCACTGCTCAGCCTTGTGTGACAAATGCAGATGACACAAGATCCATATTAATGTTGTCAAGCATACTTGATGTATCTAAGCAGATTTTAATTATTTTCAACATCACAATTCTTATATTACACGGTTTAATAGTTTTTCAAGGAACGTTAGCCTGACCCATTAACTGCTGAAGCTTCCTACAATGTATTATATGCTCCAAAAATAATGAAGAGCTGCATATTTGTATGTACAAAGCTCTCCAAAAATGAAACTTTTACATTGGCCTTAGTCATTGACACAGGGTATTCATCAAGTCAGCGATTTGTGTGGCAAAGTGCCATTTGAATAGCGTATTGTTGGAATACTTATGGTCCGCTTGACAAGGGCTCTTGCTGTAAATAGTGCAATTTGACTCCAGCTGTTAAAGAGTGGCTTTGACAGGAGCCAAATAGAATGGAGCTGCTTTACTGCGCCACAGAAAAATCAATATTAGGTTCTTGTTCACAGTAACCTGCTCTTTTCTGCAGATTTATACAAACCTATACGGCCCTTCCAAGAACACGTAAAATAATAAGAAAAAAGAAAAAAAAATTCTATAAATGATGGAAATGTAATTTCTCTGTATAATGTTGCTAGGATAAAGAACACTGAATCACCAAAGAAGAAAATTATGACTAACTCCTGTATAGGTTTGAATCGTTTGATTGTTTTATTCATTTTATTCCAAAGACTGTGTGAGCATCTGGCACTAAAAACGGTCATAAAATGTGATATGTTACTTGATTTTTTAGAGTAGGTAGAACAGCGCTACTGCCATTTCCTTCATGGATTTTTATGGTAATTCAGACAGAATTTGGACAAAATGGCTGTAGTGAAAGGAAATTAGATACTTTCTGTGTAGAGTTTTGTTACTCTCAACAGTACATTCAAATAATTAATAAATTAACATAAAAAATAATTCATTATTTCATAATTCAGATCTATATAAATATTCAAGCTACGGTGTAAATGTTGTTTTCTTACCATTGTACTATGCAGTATTAAAACATTGCCTATGTTGATTAATTGAGTCTTACTACAATTTAGCTGCTTACAAATTTTTTGTTATAGTTCATTTAAATATTGTTTTTTGCAGCTTAAAGGACCAGTAAATACAGTAGCTTTGCATAATGAATAAATGCAAGATAACAAGACAGTCCAATAGTACTGAACGTCAAGTGAGAAGTAGATTTTATTTTCTGACAAATTTCAGCTATGTCTTTTTCCACTCCCACTGCATCATGTGACAGCCATCAGCTAATCACAAATGCATATGCATATATCCTGTGAATTTTTGCACATGCTCAGTAGGAGCTGGTGACTCAAAAAATTGTAAATATAAAAAGACTGTGCACATTTTGTTAATGGATGTAATTTGGAAAGTTGTTTAAAATTGCATGCTTTATCTGAATCAGGAAAGTTTAATTTTGACTTGAGTGTCCCTTTAAATAGGTAATAGGTATTTAAAACATAATTTACATATGTTTATATATCCTGTTGTTATCTTTCAAATCAAAATGCCCTTTTGATAATGAATTATTTTAAGATCATGCACTTAAAAAACCTAAGAAAAGATAAAGGAGGTTTTCATAGATATTAGCATTTTTTATACCGATGAATTTGTGCTATAGAAATAAAAGTCAGTTAAATGTATCTTAAAGAGATATGAAACCCAAATATTTTCTTTTGGGGTTCAGACAGAACATACAATTGGAAAAAAAAAAGTTTCCAATTCACTTCTATTAAAGGGGCATTCCAGACAAAATTGGAGTCCACATGAATGGATTTCAGTTTTGAATGAAAGCATTTTTATAATAGACATGTATTAGCAAAAATACTTCTAATAAAAGCTATAGCTATTTCAAAAGTGTATTTAGGTATGCACTGTACACCAGCATTTTACACTCAGAACTTACTCAGAGATCCTTAGGTGCTTGTACCATCTGGCAATTACTTAATTTGTTAATTGCCAACATGATACAAGCCCTACTGGCACTCAGAACAGCTGCAGTATGTAAAATGCCAGTGCACTGAGAATATCTAGCTATGCTTCATATACACAGAAAAATGTTAACACTAAAACAGTCATAACTTTAACTAGAAGCATTTTTGCAAATATGTTTCCATCCAAAGACATAATTCATCTATGTGCATTTATATTTTGACTGGAAAGTTCCTTTAATAAATTTATTTAATTCACATGGTATTCTTTGTTGAAGAGATACCTATGAATGTGTTGGAGCGCTGTGTGGCATGGCATCTAGTGCTCTGGCAAATGGATAACATTCTTGCAAAACAGCTGCCATATAGTACTAAAAACAAGTGCACGCTTCTGAGCTTAAGTCCCTGCTTTTCAACAAAAGATACCAAGAGAATGAAGACATGTTTATAATAGAAGTAAAGTAGAAAGTTGTTTATAATTGTATACTATGGGGCTGATTTATTAATGTGCGGGCGTATCCGATCGGGATGATTGCTGTCCACCGCTGCTTCTTAACTTAAGTTTCCAGCGAGCCTGAAGGCTTGTGCGACAATAGCAGCATACGCTGCTTTTTAAATCGGCCCCTCTATCTGAATCAGTTTTCATGCAGCTATGGACATGTATTATGTAAGGGAATTAGTGAGCATCAAGCATGCATATGTGAGAACTAGACTATTGCTCCTGTGAAAAAAAAAAATAACTTTGCACTTATAATATGAGTGACAAAATGGAAGTTGCATAGATTGAGCTTGGGCAATGTAAATGTACCATAGCACTAACACTTTTGTGCTCCACTTGCAATCTAGACCTTTATGTGGATATTGAGTTACATTTTTTAAACATATGCATATATACTGTATGTAGTCACATAAAAGGGATAATATAACACACATATTCCAAACTCACAAAGCACTAAAACAATAGTAATTAACCAAAGTCAAAGATTTGTTCAAAAACTGTTCCTTGCACTGGGAGAAATCATCTAAGGTTCTTCTATAGCTGGTCCTCTTCCCTTTGTTATCAGCAAAAAGAAATCAAATAACAAGAAACCCCCATGTGCAGTATACGGACCAAACTGGACCCAGCCTCTATAACATTGCACTCACTGGGTTACTTGGACTCAGGCATTACACAAAGATGCCTTCTCTCTGCGATTTATGTAGTCATTTAGGAGTATAGTTCCATGTCCAGGTATTGTACTCTGCCGCTGCACTGTTAAAGGGATATGAAACTCAAACATTTTCTTTTGTGATTCAGAGCATACCATTTTAAAAAACGTTTAAAATGTACTTCTATTATCAAATTTGCTTTGTTCCCATGATATTCTTTGTTGAAGAGATACCTAAGTAGCACTACATGGCAGGAAATAGTGCTGCCATCTAGTGCTCTTGCAAACGGATACCATTCTTGCAAAACTGCTGCCATAAAGTGCTCCCGAAATGGGCCTGTTTTTAAGCATATGTTCCTGAACAAAGAAAAAAGTATAATAGAAGTAAATTAGAAAGTTGTTTAAAATTGCATGATCTATCTGAATCATCAAAGCAAAATTTTGGGTTTCATATAACTTTAAGACGGATTCGGAAACAGAATGTATCACTCGGTCACCAACAGCATATAAGTTTGTATACTGTTCTCAGTGTATCGTGAAATCCACAGGTTCCTATTACAAGTCTGTATCTGCTCAGGTTATATACAGGAGTTATGTTGTAAAAGCACAGCTTTATAGGCAAAATACCTAAATACACTTTTTCGAAAAAGAGCTAAAAACAGCTTATTTAAAGCAATTCAAATGAAATTAATTTTCATTACTTTAAATAAGCTGTTTGAATATTTTTACAGTTTAAGTTTGGACACTCACTGATGTTTCACCCTATCTGTTAACACATTTAGAACAGCTTCAATGCTTTTCAGAAAAGATTTAAGATCATATCAGACAAACCTTTATGGTTATTTAAGATTTCAATCTTTGATTGATTGCTGGGCCTTAAATCTTAACCACGTGCACTTTAAACTCAAAATTATATATTGACCTCTACCAGTTCTGCTCAGAAGCATGGTCAATTATCTTCCTACCTTACTGTTAAAGGGGCAGTATAAACCTAGAAAATAATCTTAGCGCTAGCATTATACAACATAATATTGCGGCCATTATTTATTATAAATTACAGTTTTTCAGACTGCCGCTCTTTGCTCTACTGAGTGGGTCGTTTTTCTTTTCTAAGCGCATCTGGGCAGCTGTCTACTCACAGCCGGCCCGATCGTGCCATTAAACTGAATTTAGCTTACTCCCGCTACCAGACCAGAGCAGGAGCGAGCTACATTAAGTTTAATGGTGCAATATTATGTTGTATAATGCTAGTGCTAAGAATTATACTACCTAGTAGACTATGCTAAGATAAGAAGACTCAATCTATACAGTCCATATACAAACCAACATCTGGACATTTTACTCTTATAACAGTGTAGTACATGTAGAATAATTTGCTTTTAGGACAGAAAAACAGATTAGCGAATTATGTATTCTTGCTCTATATTGAATAGGCAGAAACATATTAACACATGGCATTTGCACCGCTGCTTAAACTTCTTTCACTCACATCCTCCTTCGGTCTCTCACAATCCACCCTATTCCCTACTCACCGTGATGGACACTCTATCGACCTGGTGTTTTCCTACCTCTGCTTTATATCTAACCTCACCTGTCGCCCTTTTCATATTTCAGACCATCACCTAGTCACCTATAATATTAATGCAACCACCAAACCCACTTCCATTTCCGCCCCCGATCCTGTAGAAATCTACATGCTGTGGATCTGCTCCAATTTTCAAAAATCATTCAAGATCTCCTCCCTCACACTTCCACTATAACCTGTCCTGATCTCGCTACAGCCCACTATAACAAAACTCTCGCCTCTGCACTAGACTCACCTGCCCTGCTGAGCGTGTCTGGAAGAAAACTCACTCTGAACCTGATTTCATACATTTAAGGTTTATTCTTCGTTTATACACTTCGGCCCTTCACTTAGCCAAGCAAACCTACTTCTCTTGTCTCATATCTACTCGTTCCTCAAACCCTAAACAACTCTTCTCCACCGTTAACTCTCTTCTCTACCCACCTGCCCCTCCATCTGTCTTTAGTGGCAGACGACTTTTTAAACAAAACATGTACTATCTGAAGCAACATCCCAACACGAACCTGCAATATTCCAACAACAGGCTCAGTTACTCCCTCTGCATCTTCCATCCAGCCACTAAGAATGAAGTTTCTTACTTACTATCTTCCTCACGCCTCACTACCTGCCCGCTTGACCCTATCCCTTCCCATCTAATACCCTCCCTATCTTCCACCCTCACTCCTCTTACCCACATCTTCAACCTTTCTCTCTCTACCGGCTCATTCCCATCTTCTTTCAAACACGCAAAAGTCACTCCCATACTTAAAAAGCCCTCCTAATTCTCCTGAAAGGTACCGCACCATATCACTGCTTCCACTAACATCAAAACTCCTGAAAAAACTAGTTTACAATCGCCTAACCCACTTTATGTCCACCAACTCCTTGCTTGACCCCCTGCAATATGGATTCCGCCTCAAACACTCAACTGAGACTGCCTTTACCAAGGTTACTAACAATCTTCTCTCTGCTAAAAATATTGGCCACTATTCTATACTCATCTTACTTGACCTCTCAGCTGCCTTTGACACAGTTGACCACCCCATCCTCCTACAGACCCTTAGCTCTTTTGGCCTTTCTGACACGCTCTTTCCTGGATTCATTTCTATCTTTCTCACAGGTCTTTTTCTGTGTCATTTGCTGGCGACTCCTCCTCTCCAATACCTTTGTCTGTTGGAGTACCTCTAGGATCTGTTCTGGGTCCTCTACTCTTCTCCATTTATACTTCTTTGCTTGGTAAACGTATCAATAGTTATGGCTTCAAATATCACCTCTATGCTGATGACACCCAGATCTACCTCTCCTCCCCTGCTCTCTCTCCCTCTGTCCTTTCTCACATCAACGACTGCTTTTCTGGTATTTCTTCCTGTATGGCCTCTCACCACCTAAAGATTAACATGTCCAAGACTGAGCTCCTTCTTATCGCCCCCTCAAGCTCTATGCCGACTTCTGACTTCTCTATCCCTGTTGATGGCATCACCATTTCCCCATCGCTCCAAGTCCACTGCCTCGGAGTTACAATAGACTCAAATCTATCCTTCATCCCCCATATCCAATCACTTTCTACATCCTGCTTCAACCATCTACGCAATATTTCCAAGATTCAACCTTTTCTGAGCGCTAACACCCCAAAGCTACTAATCCACTCCCTTGTTATTTCTCGACTTGACTACTTCAATAACCTACTTACTGGCCTTACTTTTTCCCACCTCTCCCCCCTTCAATCCTTTCTAAATGCCTCTGCCAGGCTGATCCACCTTTCCCGTCGCTCTGTATCTGCTGTCCCTTCATTATCTCCCCATCCACAGCAGAATTAAATTCAAAATTCTCACCCTTACATACAAAGCTCTCACCAACACCGCTCCCCTCTACCTATCCTCTCTAATAAACTAGTATACTCCAGCCCGTCCACTAAGATCCAACAATGACCTACTCCTTGCATCCGCGACTATCACCTCTTCTCATGCTAGACTGCAGGACTTCTGTCGTGCAGCACCTACCCTCTGGAACACTCTCCCTTGTGCTGTCAGGCTTTGCCCTAATCTTTCTTCCTTTAAATGCTCTCTGAAGACTTTTCTGTTCAGAGAAGCCTACCACCCAACTCAATAATAAATTAATTTATCTTACCTAACAACATTTCCCTCATCTAAATCTGCATTAACATCTTTCTCAATCTTGCAGTCCTCACCTCCTGTTTCTCAACCTCCTACCCTTCTAGATTGTAAGTTCCCACAGGAATAGGGCCCTCAATTCTTCCTGTATGTGTTTGTAAATTTTGTCCTGTCTCCTACAAGTTTTTTTATCATTGTTTTATCTAAATTAATTGTATCCGTGGACAGCGCTGCAGAATATGTTGGCGCTTCATAAAGTATAATAATAATAATAATGATGTCTCTCACGACTAGTAACTGATCATCTCACTTAGGGCTAGATTATGAGGGGTGTGCCAACTGACTGTAGCGTGCAAGCGATATAGGGTATTTCCCTGCTTTTTATGTGCGATGGAACTAGTGCGCATATTATGAATTGAAAGTAAACGTGTTCACTTGAGCAACAAATTTAATGCACGCAGAGTTAGTGTAGCTTCAGAGCTTTGGTTAACTGTTACGTGAGGCAAGAAGTTGCACAAAACACATCAAAAATAAATTTTAAATGTACAGTTACACTCATAATAACACTAATAAAGATTATTTTAAAAAATTGCAGGTGTTTGAAAGGGAAAAAGGGCCTGCAAGGGGTTTTAACATAGAGACACATACATACTCATGTCTAAATATATATATATATATGCTTATATGTGTTTACATATGTATTAGTGTATTTATATGTGAATATATGTATTTACATACATATATACACATATTGACACATATGTACACACATATAGACATATATATATAAGTGCATTGGAGCCCTTTGCAATCAAGTAGTTGAAAACATGGAAAAGCATATTTATGCAATATTCATATTTAATAAAGTGTTTAACTGTAAATATTTCACATTCCAATGTTCTTCACATAGGGGAATTTGTTCTAAGTATTTTTAGATAGATATTCCTATATATTTCTGTATATATCTATACCTATATATAATCATAAATATTTATTTATAACTGTATATTTTACCAAAAAAATCATTATATATATATATATATATACAAATACGTATTTATAAATAAATAGAAAATACTCTTTACAATGAAGAACATTGGAATGTGAAATATTCATATTTCTTGTCAGGTTTAGCGCACTTGAATAACCACGATCAGGTTAGCAGGGGACATTAGGTGTTAGTTTTTTTTGCAGTTTGCGATCTACATTGAAGTTTATGAAAGACTAGGTTAATGCGGTCATGATATTCGAAGTTCCACTTTTTGTGCACATTGGGTTTTCTCTTGCAAGCTAACTTTTTACTTTTAACTCATAATACAAGCACAAACCGACTCGCACAAAAAGCCTCCATCTAACAGAGTTAATGCACGAGCGGAAATGCTAAATAGCGCTCTACTCGTAACCTAGCCTTTACTATGGCAAATTAATTAGTGCAACTAGACAGTGGAAAGACAGAAACATAGATTTTGACAGGTGTTAAGAATGATAGGCCCATCAAGTCTGCTCAAGAAAGCAAAAACTCTCATTGCAATTGCAACTTATGACAGTAATAACGTGGCATTTCAGGTGAAACCTTCATCTGCAGGTGACAAAATATACAGAACGCAATATTCAGGACTGGATTTTGTAATGCATTGACATTGCTTAGATGGCACAAAAAGATCACAAACACTAAAAAGGTTTATGTATGTGTGTATCTTGATTTAAATGGATAATTGGGAACCTCATTTGAATGTAATTTCCCAGAATACTGTCTTCTAGTAAAATAATACTGTTTGAGGATGGCTGTGGAAAATAGCACCTAATGTGGTTTGTTGAATTGACTGACACACCCACATACACACATACACAACAATATAAAATATATTACAGGGGTGGAAAATATCACTATAGTTACTAGCCTTGAGGGAAAAAGTTTCTTGTTCAACGATTGGATTTTTCTATATATTTCATTTTTGTTCCTTTGCTTTTGTGGCTGTATTCATTTTCCAGGATTATGTCAGCGACAGACATTCATTAATGCAGGTTCTTCTGCACTGTATATCACATGATATATGATGACTTCTTCCTATCTGCCAGGCTGATAAAGAGGCCTGTCATCTACAGAAAGCTGATAAAGCTATGCAGTCCAAAAGAAGCTCACGAGGGAAGACAAACATTTGCATTGGGCAGCAGAGAGAACTAAAAGGCTGCTTGCTGAGGAATTCTGTAGATTCTCTGTTGTGCTGAAACACACAGCTGCTGATAAAACACATAACAATAAATTCTAAGAATTATCAAACTGGTATTATCAAACATTTTATGATAGACAGAAAATTCCACTTAACAAAGCAGATATTTATAAATTATTAATTCATGTGAAATAACTTTCACAGAGATTCCTGATTATGGGCCAGATTATAAGTGGAGCACTATTTAATGCTCTGGCACGAGAGTAAGCTGCGCTAGAAGTAAGATTTTTGCACGTGTTAGGTTGCACTCGTATTATTAGTTGAAAGTAAAATGTTTTTGCTCGTGCCCTAACCCGACGCAGAATTTACAATAGAGCAAAAAAAGTGGAAAAAAGCACCCTACTTGGCCACAAACAACAATCGCATATTCTCAAGTGCGCTAACCCAACATGAAAATATAAATATTTCCCATACCAATGTTCTTTACATAGAAGAATATGTTTTATTTATTCATAAATGTGTATTTCTACATACATCTAATGGCATTTTTGTAAAATATATATCTATACCTATATATAGATGATTATATATAGGTATAGATATATACAGATATATATAGGGATATCTAATTACAAATACATAGAACATTTTCCCTTACATGAAGAACACTGGAATGTGAAATATTTACAGTAAATACACAGTATAAGACTTTATTAAATATGAATATGGCATAAATATGTTTTTATCTACTTGACTGCAAAGGGCTCCATTACACACACACACACACACACACACATATATATATATACACACATACATACACATACACACACACATATATATATATATATATATATATATATATATATATCTCCTTCAACAAACTACAAGAAGAGAACAAGGACCAACAAAAATTTCCTATGGCCCTAAACAGATAGGTATATATATTTATATCTATCTATCTATCTATCTATCTATCTATCTATATATATATATATATATATATAAACAGTACTGTGTAATAGTCTTACGCCACCCACCGTAAGATTTGTTGTTTTACCAATGTTTTAATGACGATCCATATTTTTTGCAGTCTCTTTAATACTGTAAGAAACAAACAGAAACTACAGGAAATTTGTATACAAAATATAAAAAAAACACAATTTTCGGAACAAAATGGCTTCTTTAGGCAAATGTCAGTATTTAGTGTGACCTCCCTTGACACTAAGCACATCTTGAACTCTTTTGGGTAGACTGTCCTGAAGTTTTCTAAAGTATTCTTCTGGTATATTAAACCAGGCTTCTTTCAGCACTTCCCAGAGTTCTTCTTTAGATTTAGGTTGTTTATTTCTTTCTCTGTCCATCTGATCTGACACTGCCTCTATAATATTCAAGTCTGGACTATGTGAAGGCCATTACATGACTGTCAGTGTTTTATCAGCTGCCAGCTTTCTCTCCAAATATGATTTTACTGCATTCCAGAAGAAATAGCATGATGTACTTTTCAGCATTCATGATTCCATCAATTCGGACAATATCGCCAACAACACTGGCAAAAATGCATCCACAACCCAGGACAGACCCTCCATCATTTTTCACTGAAGGCCGCAACCACTCATTCTTCCATCTCTCTCTAACTCTTCTTCTCACATATTGTCGATTGGACCCAAAAATTTCAATCTTGAATTTGTCACTCTATAATACTAATTTCCCTGATTTTCATTCCAATCTTTGTGAGCTTTAGCATATCTTAGCCTTTTCACCCTGTTCCCCTTCACGAAAAAGTGTTTTTTTGGCTGCTACCCTTCCACAAAGACCATTTCTGATCAAGCTTCGTTGGACTGTAGAAGGGTCAACTTGGCATCCCGATGAAGCTGCCAGATGCTGAGTCAGGTCCTTGCTGGACTTCTTATTTCTCAAAGAAGAAACTCTGAGAAACTTCTCATCAGATTTTGAAAGTTTTATTGGCCTTCCAGTCCTTTTTGTCCATGACCTCTCTTGATTCTTCAAATTTCTTTATAACAGCTTGAATACCACATCTTGAGTATCCACTTTGTATGCTGATTTCCCTTTGAGAGTGGCCTTGCTGATACAAAAGTATGATTTTATGTCTGTCAAATTCTGTGATTGTTGGCATTTTGAATTGAATGATGTGATTGAAAGTTAGTCTTATTAGCAAGCTTCTAATGAATTAAACTTGTATCACGTCTATGTAATGCTCAAGCATGTTTTGCACAAATCTGGTGTAATAGACATTTTTCACAGCAGTTATTTTGACATGAAATAGTAGGACAAATACAATGGTTAGCAATGACATTAATTAGGGTTCCATTCCATTTAGATTTACGAGAGCCAGATTCCTTCTATTGCTCAAGTGAAAGGGGAGGTCACACTAAATACTTGCCACTTTAGCCTAAAGAAGCTGTTTTTTTCAGATTTTTTTTCCTGTTTTTTAATATTGCATACAAATATTTATGTTTTCTGGTTACATTCTAATAAAGAGAATGAGAATTAATTATATATGGTCATTATACCGTTGCTAAAACAACAAATCTAATGGTGACCTAAGACTTTTGCACAGTACTGTGTATTTATATATATATTTACGTGTGTTCATATTTATTTAGGTGTTTATATGTGTAAATATGTCTGTAAATACATATATAAACATATAAATACATAAATACATATGTGCACATACACACACACACACATATATATAGATATAGAAAGATAAACAAAACAAATAGGCACCAAATAGTGTAGTATAGTCTCATTAAAACAAACATATATACACCTAGATTATGAGTTGTGCGATATGAGTCAAATAGCAGCATTGTGGCCCATAAAGCATCATTTTCCCTAACGCAGCCATTACAAGTCTTGTCGGTATAGCTGTACCGCAAGTCTTTTAGCCTGTAACGCAACGTCAGTGCCGCACTCGTAAAAATTACGTTTTTTAATGGGAGTCCCATAGCGCCGGTATTACGAGTTTTGCGTTCTGGCTAAAAAGCGAGTGTTATATGTATGGAGAGTGGTGTGTGTGCAGCAAACACACCACGCCCTTTGGGGGCGCTTCCTCAGTATCAACTAAAGTGTGGATTGTTATATGTCTAGTGAATACAAGATTGTGCAATTAAATACACTATTAGCCCTAACAAAGGGGGATGATAACAGATATATATCTAAAGTATCAGAGAAATAATAAAAGCATAAAAATCAGTAAAAAGCAATAATAATAACAGTCAATAATATTGTCAGTATTGGCAGTAGTTAAAATATAAAAAAATAAATAAAAAATAAATAAAAAATAAAATCAAAAATCAGAAATAACTGTGGTAGTCTTTATATCCAAAGTGTTGTAGATCCAAACGGTAAGGCAGCACTCTGTCAAAGGATGGCTATCCTGATGTATAGAATCTAAAAAAGAATAAAAAACAGAGGCGCCAACATGGCCTAATATCGCCCATACAAGGTATAATAACAGCACAAGGGAATGTGAATACTCACAAACATAAAGCACCCATTGATGCTAGTAGAGCAGGCTGGAAACTTTACAGTGATCCAGCACACTGAATCCTTGGCACAGAGACAGTCCTGATTCCTCTGGAAATCCAATATTCAGGTTCCTATGGGTGTATAAGAAAACAAACCAACATGGTCCAATATCGTCAGGACAAGGAAAGATTAGCCCCAAATTAATGCACTTACTAGAGGGTAAGCACCAGCAGGTGTAAATGCATCAAACTGGAACCAAATCGTCGCCCAGTAGACTATAGTACAACGATCCTCAGCATGAACCAGGAACATTAGAGAAATATCGCAAAGGGTGATATGAATCACAGAAGCAAGTGTATATAAAAAATTAAAAAGTCTTTATTAACACAGCAACGCGTTTCTCAGCCTACTCAGGGCTGTTTCATTAGGCTATAACAAACATTGTGATACACTTGCTATTTAACAAAAAACTAAAAAACAGGGTACTCTTGTGATTGGATAATCAGTTAAATTGCTGCACCTGTCTGTAATCACCTTTGTATGGTTGTTTAGGTAACCATTGTAAACACATGTAGATAGAATGGTATCTGACATTGTCATATCTCATTGTGGTACAATATACATCATACATATAATAGAAAGTGACATAATGCATAATAAATGTACTAAAGTAAAAATATATATATAACCTCTTATCTTTAGTTAATATCAATTGAGATATAAATAATAAACAAAAAACAATATAACATCTGACATAGAGCCCAAACATAGCATCAGAGAATCGACATAGTGCATCTGTTGTAAAATCAGAAATCCTTACAAAAAATAATACATTTCTCAAAGTGTGTTTATACAATGATATCCTTTATAAAGATTTCGTACTTGCTAAACTTCTAAGGGATTAATCGTGTGTAGTGAAAAACCCGTTAGAGCTGACTTACTGTATATCATGTATGGAAGTTTCCTTTGAGTGATTTGTATTTGGATATTGTGAAAAAAGATATTCAATTTAAAGATTGAGCTGCAATCGAATGAACATTGGAAATTCTTTGCTGGGTAATGTCTTGAAAAAACAACATGTCTCCTGAGACAACTGTGTGTAGATACGTCATATAGCAGCTGCATGATAAACGCTGCCGATAGGTTTAAAAAAAGGGAGTGTAATGAAACATCCTATCATGAGTGGTTTGCAATAGGCCTATCAAATGGCGCAAAGAGGATAAGTGGTAATAGGAGAATCCTATGACGATACATATAATAGCGTGCACTACTTCTTATCACGCCCTTCAGCGTTAAGTAAATGTGTCAAGTGTTCCGATGCCGGAAGCTCATGATTGGCTAATCCAAATGTCAATGAAGACTTGGAATCGTACAAGTTAATATATGTATCTAAGACCTGTCGGTGGTAATTGTTAGGGGTAAGGGCAGATGTGCAGGATTAAATAAAATAAAATCCTGTGTTATGTGCAAATAAATTGTGAGGTTTTGTTAAATATATCGTCCTGAAAAATGGAATTATACTATAATAATTGAAATTCGTTGTACAAACGAATAACCTTAATGTTTAGTTATTATAGTAAAAATGCAAACAAAGAAAATTTCGGATGCTGAGACCGCATCACATGATACTTGAACTAATGTTTGGTATATAAATATTTAAAGCAAGATATTTGTATTGATCAATTGAAATGTCACAAAAATTCCTGTATTAAGTTTATAGGAAGGAAACTATTTGATATTGACAATATGTGTAATGCCGTGTTATAAACCATAATATTAAGAAAACTGGATAGGAGTAGTGCAAAAACTGTGATCTAGGTGAAGAGTATAAGATTATGAATGTGATATGATAACCGGCTATCTGTGTGTGATATAATTTAAAACTAAAAATATGTAAATGTGTATAAGTGAGGTGAAAACCTATAATGTGGAGGTGTAGAAACTGATCTAATAATGATATTTGTTATTAGCTATTACGCTATTGTGTAAATTTATATATTACTAAAAAAGAGCATTATTAAGTTGAGTACCATCACTGATAGTGTAAATATGATTCTTTCATAGAAGGAAGATCGTGCTAAATATAATATAAGTGTTTTCATAATATATCAAGAACTAGTAATGAAATAGTAATCAATAGTCCATGGTAGAAGAATAATAGTGAAATAGTGGTCATTAGTCAATAGACCTAGTTGTACTAAAACCTATAAAGTGAAGAAGAATAATAGAAAAGTGGAATATAATTGGAATAAATAAAAAAATGTTAAATGGTGTAAGTAATATGTAGGGAGTGACATCTAATACATGTATGTAATGCATTGTTGATGACAAATGGAGTGTAACAGAGCTGACTTAGCATAATATCAAAGACCCCTAAAAGACAGTGACCAGAGTCACTATTTGCTGGAATATAAAGTGATAGTGTTAGTTGTGTTGTATGTAGAACAAAATACTATTAAAGCCTATATACCACACAATCATAATGTGTGAGATAGATATAACTAAATTGTCAAACCCCATAGTATACTCAGCCTCAAACAGCCTCTGAGATGGTCAGCTTTCCAATAATCAGATTAGAAAGCTGCCATATCTATGTTTTCATTAAGTCCATCATGTTGTAGAGTCCTTAATTTTCTAATCCAATACGTCTCTCTTTTCCTGAGAGTCGTGAATGCTTCAGGTGAAGCTCTAGAGATTACCTCTATGGGTGTGATCTTCATTGGATTGCTTTTCTGTCTAGTGTGATGAACAAGACAATGTCTTGATACACTATGTGATTTAGATCTTTTGTTGATATTATATGAATGTTCGCTCCACCTCTTTTTTACCTTACGACAGGTGCGTCCAACATATTGGACCCCACAGTTACAGCTCAATAGATAGATAACAAAGGATGTTTCACATGTTAGAAATCCTTTAACTTTGAATGTATCTCCTGTGGTGTATGATGTAAAACTTGCCGTTTTGTGAGAAATAAAATTGCACATCGCACATCGCTTCCTGTAACACCTAGATATTCTATTTGTGGGTATGTTCCTATCTATTGAATTTGAACCAGAGCTCTTGCTTTCTTGGTATTTGTCCCTAACCACTTTACTAGGAGCTAACGCTGTCTTGAGAGTAGGTGCCCTCCTAAAGACCACTTTAGGTTTTGTACCTATTATTTTAGTAAGAGTTAAGTCTTGAGTCAAGACTGACCAATGTTGAGAAATTTGGTAATAGCATGGTAATTGGAATTGTATTTAGTAATAAACAGTGGTGGATTACATTCCTTGAATTGTTCCTTTATTCTTGATTTAGTATTGAAATATCGAGACCTATCTTCCTGCCTAACCCTATTGATTTCACGATCTATTAGATCCTTAGGGTATCCTTTTTCAAGGAATCTTTCCCTGATGACCTGAGCTTGTACATCATAGTCTTCCAAATTGGAACAGTTTCTTCTAATTCTTCTAAATTGTCCATATGGGACATTCATTTTCCAACATTTATAATGATTGCTTTCAAAGTGGAGAAAGCTATTGCAGTCAACAGTTTTAAAGTATGTTTTAGATTGGACTCTACCCTCAGGGGTTCGCCCTAGGGTTAGATCTAAAAATTCAATTTCTTCCAGTTGGATGTTATAAGTGAAAGAAATTCCAAAAGTATTATTGTTAAGATGATCCAGGAAAACACTAATATCATCTCTAAACCCTTTGAAGACAAACAGCAGGTCATCTATGTAACGGCCATAGAACACCAGGTTCGCTGAAAACTCTGCGTTGTAGATATAATGTTGTTCGAAGCTACCCATAAAAGATTAGCGAAGCTTGGAGCGAACCTGGTGCCCATGGCCGTCCCCTTTATTTGCAAATAATATCTACTTTGATACAAAAAATAGTTGTGTCCAAGGATGAAACATATTAGTTCAATGATAAAATCTATTTGTTGAACTGGCATATAGATATCTTGTTCAAGATAGGACTGAACTGCTTTGATACCTAAGTCATGGCGTATATTGGAGTAAAGGGCCCCTACATAGCAAGTCACCCACCAACAGTGCTCATCCAAGACACAATCTTGTAATTTAAGCAGTAAATCTGTGGAATCCTTGATGTAAGAGGGGAGGGTAATGACAAATTTCTGCAAAAAATGGTCAATATAGGCTGAATCAGTGAGACTCCCTATGCCAGCGATGATGGGTCTGCCTTGGGGTTTTAGGGGGTCCTTGTGGACTTTAGGTAGATGGTAATAGAATGCCGTGCATGGATATTTAGGGAGACAAAAATCTCTTTCAGATTTGTTCATAATCCCTATATCGAGAACTCTCTGTAAAATCTTCTGAAGCTGATCATAATAACGAGAATTGGGGTCACCACATAAGATTTGATAGTACTCTTTATCATTTAATATGCGGTTTGCCTCTGTAAGGTAATCTTGTATATTCTGTAAAACAATTCCTCCACCTTTGTCCGCCTGTCTGATCACCAAATCAGATCTATTCATAAGATCCAATAAGGCCTTCCGTTCTTTGTGATTGAGGTTGTTCTTATACCTCACCTTTTTTGTTTTTTGGCCAATTTTTCTAGGTCTTCTAGGACCAAGCTTGCATATATATCGATATGGTTGACATTGTTCTTAGGTGGGACAAAGGTGGATTTGGGCCTCAGATTCGTGTGAATGTAAGTATCAAACAAATCTTCCATATGGGTATGAGGTTCATAGGTAATGAAACCTTCTGATAGATGAGGATCCATTGAGTTAGTAACAATGGGTCTGAGGTTATCCATCTTGTTTTTCTTGTCCGCAAAATATTTTTGAAGGGATAATTTCCTCACATAACTATTCACATCCACAAAAATTTCATATATATTAAAATGATTGGAGGGACTGAAAGATAACCCTCTCCCTAGAACTCTAATTTCATCATCACTTAGTGTATGTGATGAGAGATTGAAAATACCTTTTTGGAGTCTCTCTACTTTTTCCTTTTTGCGGGTGATGGATTTACCTCGGGGTCCTCATTTCCGAGTGGTCTTTTTGCTCTTTGAGAGGAGTGAGACCCCACAGGTCCTTGCCAAACAGGTTGATCTTGGGGATCGTGGCTTGTCTCTAAAAAAGGGGCATGTGAAGTAGAGGCATGTGGAATAGAATCAGCAACATTGTTACAAGAAGTCTCATCACCATCATCAAGTCTCATCAAGCGAGTGTTACAGCCTAAAACGACAAGATCTGTAACACCATCTAAAGTCAGTAGTTAGCTGTAACATAAAACTCATAACTAATGTGTTACAAAGTACACTAACACCCATAAACTACCTTTTAATCCCTAAACCGAGGCCCTCCCGCATCGCAAACACTATATTACATTTCTTAACCCCTAATCTGTCGCTCCCGATATTGCCGTCACTTTTAAAAAATATTACCCCTATTCCGCCGCTCCCTGACATCCTCACCACTATACTAAAGTTATTAACCCCTAAACCGCCGCCCTCCCGCATCGCAAACACTATTTAAATGTTATTAACCCCTAATCTGCTGTCCGCCCACATCGCCCCTACTATACTAAAGTTATTAAACCCTACACCGCCGCCACTATAATAAACCTATTAACCCCTAAACCGCAAATCCCCCACAACAAAATATACTAAACTAAACTATTAACCCCTAAACTGAAAGCCCCCACATCGAAATACACTAATATAAACTATTTACCCCTAAACTTAGCACCCCCCTAACTTTATATTAAAATTAGAATTTCCCTAGCTTAAATTAAATTAAAACTTTCCTGTCAAATTAAAAAAACTAAGTTTAAACTACCAATTAAACTAATATAATAATTAAACTAAAATTAAACCAACTTCCAATTAAATTAAACTAAACTACACATTACAAAAATCCTAACACTACTCTAAAAATTACAAAGTATCTAAATACAAAAACAAAAAATAACAAACACTAAATTACGGAAAATAACAAATGAAATTATCCAAAATAAAAATGAATTACACCTAATCTATGAGCCTTATAAAAATAAAAAGCCCACCAAAATAAAAAAACCCTATTCTACAATAAACTACCAAAGGCGGCCTTTTGTGGGGCATTGCCCCACAGATATCAGCTCTTTTACCTGTAAAAAAAACACAAAGACCCCTCCAACAGTAAAACCCACCACCCAACCAACCTCCCAAAATAAAAAAACTAATTCTAAAAAAACCTAAGCTACCCATTGCCTTGAAAAGGGCATTTGTATGGGCATTGCCCTTAAAAGGGTATTTAGCTCTTTTACTGCCCAGACTCTAAACTAAAAAAAAAAAAAAAAAAAAACACTAAAAAAACCCTTAAAAAAACCTTAAAAAAACCTAACACTCCCTGACGATCCACTTACAGTTTTTGAAGTCCTGCTTGAACAATCTTCATCCCGGAGTTGAAGTCCTGATCCAGGCAGTGAGAAGTCTTTATCCAGGCAGCCTCTCCAATCTTCATCCCGGCGGCGAAGTCCTGATCCAAGCGGCGAGAAGTCATCATCCAGGTGGCCACTTCAATCTTCATCCAGGCGGCATCTTCTATCTTGATCCAGGAGGCGCGAAACGGGTCCATCCTGAAGAAATCCGGTGCGGAGCATCCTCTTCATACGGTCGCCGCCGTACACTGAATCTTCAATGCAAGAGATGTGATTCAAGATGGCGTGCCTTGCAATTAGGGCTGCTAAAATCCTATTGGCTGTTCAAATCAGCCAATAGAATTTAAGCAGCTCTCATTCTATTGGCTAATTCGAATTAGCCAATAGAATAAGAGCTGCTTTGATCAGGACTTGACGCCAGGATGAAGATTGAAGAGGCTGCCTGGATGAAGACTTTTCGCCGCCTGGATCAGGACTTCAACTCCGGGATGAAGATCGCTCATGCGGGACTTCAAGAAAAGTAAGTGGATCTTCAGGGAGTTAGTGTTAGGCTTTTTTAAGGGTTTTTTTAGTGTTTTTTTTTTTTTTTTTAGTTTAGAGTCTGGGCGGTAAAAGAGCTAAATGCCCTTTTAAGGGCAATGCCCATACAAATGCCCTTTTCAGGGCAATGGGTAGCTTAGGTTTTTTTAAATAGTTTTTTTTTTTTTATTTTGTGGGTTTGGGTGGGGGGTTGGGGGTTTGTAATTTTAGTGGGTGGTGTTTGTAATTTTTTTTTTCATAAACAGAGCTGATTTCTTAAGGGCAATGCCCTACAAAAGGTCCTTTTAAGGGCCATAGGTAGTTTATTCTAGATTAAGTTTTTTATTTTGGAGTGTTTTTTTATGGGTATTAAAATAGGAATAATTTTTTTATTTTTGTTAACTTGTTTGTTATTTTGTGTAATGTATATTTTTAGGGGGTGTTTTTTTTTTAAGCAAAAGAGCTGTTTAACTTAGGCCCCCCCAAAAGGCACTTTTAAGGCCCCCAAAAGGCCCTTTTAAGGGCCCTTGGTAGATTGGGAGGTGAGGGTTTGTATAGTGTTAGGGGGTGTTTGAATATTTTTTTGGAGCAAAAGAGCTGTTTAACTCAGGGTAATGCCCTACAAAAGGTCCTTTTAAGAGCCCTTGGTAGTTTATTCTAGATTAGGCTTTTTTTATTTTGGGGTGTTTTTTTTTTTAATGGTAGGTTTTTTATTTTTTGTAATGGTAGTTTTGAATTTTTTTGTAATGTTAGGTTTTAGTGTAAAGCCGGTTAGGTTTTATTTCACAGGTAAGTTTGTATTTATTTTAGCTAGGTAGTTAGTTAATAATTAATAACTATTTACTAACTAGTCTACCTAGATAAAATAAATACAAACTTACCTGTGAAATAAAAATAAAACCTAAGCTAGCTACAATGTAACTATTAGTTATATTGTAGCTACCTTAGGTTTTATTTCACAGGTAAGTATTTAGTTTTAAATAGGAATTATTTAGTTAATAATTATAAGTTTAATTTAGATCTAATTTCATTATGTGAAAGTTAGGGGTGTTAGGGTTAGGTTTAGGGTTAGGGTTAGGATTGCGTTAGTGCTAGGTTTTATGGGTTAATATAAATTAATTTAGGTTGCTGTGATGTGGGGGCTGGTGATTTAGGGGTTAATAGCTTTATTTAGTGGTAGTGATGTGGGAGATCAGAGGTTTAGGGGTTTTGTATCCGCGATTGCAAGTGTTAGACTTTTTTTTGCCTGCTCTCCGCAGTGATGTCTATAGAGAAAGCGTGCACAAGCACGTCAAAACACTGCTTGTTTTTGGTGCGGTATGGAGCTCAAAATCTCCATATTGCCCGCGCAAGCCGGGTTTTTTTAAACTTGTAATGTCAGTGCTATAGGGGGTTAAATAACGCAACTTTTGCTGTGCTCTTTACTTTTCCTATAGCAATCAAAACTCGTAATCTAGGTGATAGTGATTAAGTTAGTTAAACTCACAAGAGGATGGCACCTATAGGTGTGGTTTGAATGTGCTGGAATTACATAGTTGCCCAGCTAACTATCTCCAGCAAGGAGTGAAGACTTCTGTGCAGGGAACATAAAGGTGTCTTCCTATGGGGAAAAAGCAAAAGCCAACATGGCACAGTGCAGTAGGACCCAAAGCATAGAAATGAAAGGGTGGGTACTTAAACAATAAAAGCACCTCCAGGTGCAGTATATGCAGGCTGAGGCTTCACAACCGCTCAGCTGACTGTTACACCAAACGATAGCAGGATACTCTCCAAAAGGTCCCAAATGGCAAATATAATAAGCAAGTGTGTAGATGAATAAAATGTAATTTATTATTAAAACAAAAGCTATATATATACATATATATCTTTAGACATGTATATGTAGGTATCTCTATGTTAAAGCCCTTTGCCTGCTTTTTGCCTAATACCTGAGACCTCATATCTTTGAGTCTTTATAACTTTTGTGTGCAATTTTTTTTAATTAGATAGTGTTCTGAGTGTAACTGTACTTTGTAAAAAAAAATTGATGATTTTTGTGACACTTTTTTGTTTCGCAAGGCAACCAGAGCTCTCGGGACGCGGTAATAATTCTAACGTGAATAGCGATTGCACTCAAGCGATCGCGTTTACTTTCAACTTGTAATACAAGCGAAAAACCTGATGCGTGCAAACAGTTAAGGTGCCACTCGTAATCTGGCCCTATATTATTTAATATGAAAATTTCTAATGTTTTCAATGACACGCCAATAAAATTAATATATAAACACAAAGTGATCTGTATTTGGTGGCTATGTTTATCCACTTGGTGAAAAAATTATGAGTGAATATTTATCAATGCGTATGGCATTGTCCAGTGGCCAAACACTTTTACCATTTCTAATTTCAATTTACCTGACATAACTTGTGAATATATTTAGGATCTTGCTTTTCCTGCAAATATCTTATCTGTCTAAAAAAATGTATGATAAGAAATACTGAGTACATATACTCTGAAAAGAAAAAAAAAACTTTTTAATTTTAATTCTTTATGGAAATTTGCCATAGAGTACAATTAATTAAATTCAATATGAATCAAATACGTTTTTATTGAGTTAAATCTCTATAGCCACTTTGTTATCTTTTGCAGAGGATTTAGGTAAACCTTACAAATTTTAATAACTCAGAGGATGGTGGTCAGCTTTCAAAACCTGTCGGTTTTAGTAAAAAATAAATATATAAAATGAAAAAAGCAGGAAAGTTTTTATTCAAACCTTTTTTTAATGAAAATTTCAGGGCTGTTATAGATCCAAATGAACTTAAAGGGAAAATAAAGATAACAAAATTGGGATAATTAAATAAAATCCAAGGACTCACAAATTAATATGACATTTGTAGTGACTCTCAATTGCACAGTTTTTCTGACCAGTTCTCATATTCATCATCCTCCCATAAACTAAATAGCAGTCTAAGCTGTGCCTATATGATTAAATAATCAGTTATTATCTATACAGATGCTTATTTTAAAACACTGGAATAAGTATTAAAATAATTTATTTAGCAGGGATTTCATTTTACTTTGATGGAGGGACAATCTTCTCAAACTCAGTGATGTGCAGTGAGGTCAGAGGCTGGTGAGGCACTAGATATGATACGCCGGAGAAACACATGTACAGAGGTCCGCAAGTACCCCCAACAGGGCAGGTTTAAATGATAGCTGAACCAGTGCACAGGTGACATAATCAGGTGATGGGTGAGAGCAAGTTAGTAACCACTGAGTTACTGATCAGCTGATTACTTCACCTGTGCACTGATTCAGCTATAATGAAAACCTGACCTGTTGGGGGTACTTGAGGACCATTGTTGAGAAACACTGCACTACAGCACCAGCTCATCGGAAATGTATTGAGGAGAATAAAGCACACATACTCTGCTCACTGACACCCACACACACTCTGCTCACATACACACTCACACAATTCTGTGCACAGTGCCAGTTACTAAGCAATTAGAATGAGACACAATCTCTTCTCTACTCACTATTGTATTGTAAAATTAGAAATAATTTACCATACAAGTTTTACACAAAGGACAAGTTATAAATACTGCCAACACAGCTGCTGCAATATGGTATTCAAGAAACACACGTGCACATCCCACTTAGGTATGCTCTTCAACAAAGGACACCAAAGGATACCAAAAGAATGAAGTACATAATAATAAAAGTAAAATAGAAAGTTTATTTATTTATTTTTTTGTGTAATTTCTATCTGAATGATGGAAATGTAATTATGACTTTCATGTTCCTTTCAAAAACTAATTTGATTTGCTGACATGGGGCCAGTAACAGTTGATGCTAATTCTCAAAATATAAATATTAAAATAGCATGCTCTACCTCAATCATGAAAGTATCATTTTAAATGTCTCCCTTTGACTATGTGTTTAACCAGTTACTTTACAGTGGCATTATTTCTAAAAATATTTAACTGCAATAATTACATATATTTTTTAAATGACTCATTATCTCCTTTTATTAATATAAACTTGTATAAAAGCAGTACATATTAAAAACACAATGCAACAGCTTTCAATTGATTTGTGAATTACAAGTTAACAGCAGTCTTTAAATAAATGGAGACACAGAGAAAAATAAAAATAGATACTGCATCCTCTGACTAAACAGACATAACATATATGGAGTTTGTACCTAATTAAATAAAATAATCATGAAAAAGGGAGGCTTAGCAATATTCAATGTCAAAAACTTTAATTTAAATAATGTGGACACTGCACACTTAACTTCAAACTCTGGGTTTTAAATTATGGATTTAAATTTGAATTGACCCTTTGACTTCCTGTCAGTATTGGGTTAGGCTCATTTACTGTCCCCCCCTGTTAATGAGCTGTATCTGAACACAATTTGTGAATCACAAGAGATGTAGAATACTACTTTACTCTTCTGCTTGGTGTCATCTGTTCTTAGGTTACCTCAGCTTCCAGTTGTGTCACATGACCCTGCTCACTGCATCCTCCTTCTGATTAATCCATATATCCTTCACTTGCTAGGAGGCATCAAGAGGGGTGCCTCCTATTGGTCCCAATTGTTGCTGCTAATATATTGACAGAACACAGGTGGCGCTGCAGCACAGCTTTTCCTTTGACCCATGTACTGCAATGGAGAGAAGCGTTCCTGTACCTGCCTCTCCATAGCATTACATGGGGGGAAAATATTTTTTTTTCTACTTTTTTTTTTTTGTTTTAATTAAAATTTAATTAAGGTTTGGCCACATATGGCAGGGTAGGCACTGCCTCCCCTGCCTCCTATGAGTGCACGTCCCTGCTCAAACTGTTAATAAGTTTAAAGTGTACTTACTGTAACTATGGTAACAATTATCAATGTCAGCATAGAAGTCAAGGAAGCAAGCCCAATCAGGTATTATAAGACTGTCAGTTGTCTTTGTTATCACAATTATCGCCAATGCTAATTTCAGTCTGAAAGTGGAGCCAGGTGCTGAGGTATGAAAGTTTTAGCAACAAACATCATGCTCTGAATAAGCCTATGGATGTGACTCTGGCCCCGATATTTAAAACATCGCCAGGCCAAAGTGCAAATGGCTCACGGGCCTCGCCAGCATCACCACACATCGCCCTGGCAATATTTTTAACGAAAAGGGGCATGGCCAAGCAGTGCTGATGAGCAGCAAAATCTCTCCCGTAGAAGTCAATGGGAGTGTCATGTCACCACTCGCATTGCTGACATCGCCTCTTGTCGGCAAGGTGCAGACATTGGGCTCACTGAAACTAAAAATTGTTTCTATGTAGGCACACTCCAAATATTGCTGACAGGACCTATGTTACACTACACCTATGCTATCTACCTCAGACAATGTAAGTCTCCCCAGCTAATAACTGGTGAGACAATCATGACCGCTACCTTCCTCGCAACCTGCACTTCGCTGATTCGAACATATCGCAATGGGGGTGATATATTCATATCAAATTGCAGCCTACTACCCTAAGCACACTCCAGTAATTCCCCCTTTATGTCTATACCTATGTCATAAACTAAGCTACACTCCCCCTGCTACCTTCCACCAACCGACTACACCTGCGTCAGAGCTAACCTACACTCGCCTTGCACTGCACAGCTATCTCCCCCTCAACCACCTACACCTACATCACGCCTAACCTACACACCCCTTGAATGTCCAGCTAAGTCCCTAATACTGCCTACACTTATGTAATGTCTAAATGACACTCCCCTGGCAAGGCCAAGCTTAATCACATATACTGCCTACTGTCTGCAAACTACCTGACTATAATAAAGTATACAAAATAGTAAACCTCTTCATTATAACTATAGAAGATATGTCACTAAAATTATAAGCAATGTTTAAATGATGTGTCACAGAGATGCACTAAATGCCTGCAGCCCCCGGTGCCTTATCAAAATTCCGACAAAATACTAAAAGCGAAACTTGTTCCCTGGCACCCTGCCGGATCAGCACTCCTTTTAAAAGCGCCAGGCCGGGGCTCAACTCCGGTCCAGTGTTCAGTTCCAGGAGCCTGACTAAACTCTGACGTTTATCACATCTTCTAGAAAAAATATGCATTACCATGTACAATGTAAATTCTTTCAAGTATTGTGTATATCTTAAAATGGATTTATTGTTGCTTGATGTATTTATTATTTCAAACATAAATATATATTTAAAAATATATTTTTATGTTTAAAATAAAAGAAAGCAACATTAAATATTAGATACCTTTTACTCTATATACTTTAAACAATATGCATTGTACATGACTATGCATATCATTGACACATTGATTATTTGTTATTAAAGACAGCATAATTAAAATTATACTTCTACATAACTGCATGCCTGTTATATAATAATATAATTTAATGCTACTGACTACTATAACATACATGTATATTAACATATATATCTATGTTATCATTAATAAACCCAAAAAGCTAAAATAAATACATTTTATATTCAATTCTTAAAATAATATATAATATACATGACAATGTATACTATTTTAAATAATGAATATTAATGCAAGGCTAGACTACATTATATATATATATACTCAACAAATATACTCCAACCCATCCCCTAAGGTCCAAAAATGAAATGCTCCTTGCATCTTCTACATCAGCTCCTCCCATGCTAGACTGCAGGACTTCTCTCATGTGGCACCTACCCTCAGGAACGCACTTCCTCGTACTGTCAGACTTTTATACCAATCTGTCCTCCTTTAAATGCTCCCTGAAGACTTTTTTTTCAGGGAAACCTATCACCCATCTCAGTAACTAATGAATTCCACTTTCCTAATAATTTCCCTCATCGAACTCCACACTAACATCATACTCACCTTTTACAGTCCCCACCTCCTGTTTCTCACCCTCCTACCCTTCTAGATTGTCAGTTCCCATGGGAATAGGGCTCTCAATTCCTCCTGTATTTGTTTGATCAAAGGGACATGAAACCTACATTTTTTATTACATGATTTAGGTAGAGCATACAATTTTAAACAACTTTCCAGTTTACTTCTATTATCAGATTTGTTTCATTCTCTTGGTGTCATTTTTTTTGAAGGAGCAGCAATGCACTACTGGTTTCTAAATGAACACATGGGTGAGTCAATGACAAATGGTATATATATATATGCAGCCACCAATCAGCAGCTAGAACCTAGGTTCTTTGCTGCTTCTGAGATTACGTAGATAAACATTTTAGCAAAGGATAACAAGAGAAGAAAGCATTTTAAATAATAGAAATAAATTGGAAAGTTGTTTAAAATCCATTGCTCTGTCTAAATCATGAATGTCTAATTATGACTTTAGTGTCCCTTTAATGTTCTCTTATCTCTTAAAAATATTGTATTATTGTTGTAGTTTTATATTTTGTACCCATCGACAGCACTGCAGAATTTGTTGGTGCTTTATAAATAAAGAAAAATAATAATGTATACAATGTTTAAAACAGTATGCATTGTCATGTATAATGCATATTATTTTAAGTATTGGATATAAATTAAAATGTAGATATTCTTGCTTGTTGTGTTTATTATTTTAAATATATATTTTTTTTAAATATGTATTTATGTCATAAAAGACTAATTCTAATTATAGTATTACATAATTGCATGCCTGTTATGTAATAATACTATTGTAATACTAATGACTTGTGTAACAAATATGTATTTTTAAAAATATATTTATTGTTTACAATAATAAACACAATTTTTTTTTTTTTTTATATGTAATACTTAAAATAATATGCATCATACATGAGAATGCATACTATTTTAAACATTGTGGTTAAATGCTAAAATACACTATTAACCCATAAGCTATCCTAACCTAATCACATAACCACCCTCAATATAGGTATGGGGGCTGGTTAGGTGATTATGGCCTACTAAATGCTAACTGACACTAACTTAATCACCTAACCATCCCCAATATAGGTACGGGTTTGGTTAGGTGATTAAGACCTACTAAATGCTAACCAACACTAACCTATTCACCTAACCACTCCCCATACCTATATGAAGCAGTTATTTCATTATACCCTAAACTTCCACCTCCCAAAGCAAACTACAACTAAACTTCCTAACACCTAACACCCATCTAAACTAAACCCCCTAATTTACAGGAAAAAAAGTAAGAATCAAGTTACAGGAAAAAAAGACAGTATCAAGAAAAGAAAAAAGCCTACTAACTTACATGGCCCATAAAAAAAATTGAACCCTACCAAAAAACAATACAAGTAACCCCCCCCCCCCCCGAATTAATAAAGGCTAACTACAAAACCTACCCTACAAATTACAATTTAAATTAATAAATGTTGTTTTTAAAATAAAAACCCACCTCAAAAAAGCCCTAAATCATCCAAAAATACAGGTCCTCTTGATTTGATGTTGGGCCCTCTTCATCCATGGATGTGGAGCGTAGGTAGGTTTTGGGGGTGGGGAGAAATACTTGTATTGTAGAGGGGGGAGTCATTTATTTTACTGTAACTGAGCTATAATCTCTTTAGGGCAATGCCCTACAAAATGCCTTATTAAGAGCTATTGTAATTTAAATTTAGTGTTAGGTTTTAGGGGGGTTTGGGTGGGTTTTATTTTTGTATTGTGCATATAGGTAAGTGTTAGGTATAATAGTGTTTTTTTATATTTTTGATACTGTATTTTTTTGTAACTTAAACTTTTTTTTCTTTAACAGATTTTTTTTCAGTAACTTAGGGGGTTAAGTTTAGAGTGGGGGTTACATGTTAGGTAGAGTAGGGTTAGTTTGATTAGGGGGGTGGCAGTTTAGGGGCTAATAGTGTAGGGCACTTTTAGGCTAGTGGCGGCATAGGGGTTAATATATTAGATGGGTACTTGCGGTTGGCTAGTGGTGGTATAGGGGTTAATAGGATAGATACTTGTGGTGGGCTAGTGGTGGTATAGGAGATAACAGGATAGATACTTGCTGTGGGTATGTGGCGGTTAAAAGGTTAACAGGATAGGTATTTGCGGTGGGCTAGTGGTGGTATATGGGATAACTGGATAGATATTTGAAGTGGGCTTGTGGCGATTGTGGGTTAACAGGATATATATTTGTAGTGGGCTTGTGGCAGTTGAGGGGTTAATAGGATAGATACTTGCGTTGGGTATGTGGCGGTTTAAATATTTATTAGTGTAGTGTTAGTTTGTGATCATGGGGTACTTCTGTTTAAGGGTACTTCTGATTGGTGGTTAGGCACGGCAGCTATCCCAAGGGATTGTTTACTATACATCGCCAATATGGGTGGCATTGCTGGGTGTTATCTATTGCCAGCATCGCCTACCAATGGCATGTATAGCAAACGCCTCTCTGCGATGCCGCCCATTACCATCTATGTTGGGGGCTTGGAATATCTTGCTGCCTTGTAGCACTTTTGATCATAGGGGCCTCTATGAGACCCAGCAAACAGTGAAAACATGATGATGCTGAACTCATTCTACATGCCTGTGAACAGGAGGAGATCAATGAGTATAATAAATTATTACATCTTAAGAGAAGGAAGGTAGATTTCAAACTACATGCTAGTTATGCAGCTCATTATTACAAGATGGTCCTTCAAGGGTTTAGAGCTAAGAACTTACCAACAATCAGACATTGTGAAAAACACATGTACCATAGGCTGGAAACTATAGGTTCATGTGATACTCAAGAAGCTAACAGATATGGATGTCAAAATTGGAGATGAAGCAGTCAGATAGTTTTCACAATTTCTGATAAAAATAAAGGAGACACAGCCAAATAATAGGTACTGGGCAGGCATTAGTCATACACAGACTTAGTTTGAAACTTGGCATAACAGCAGAGTGGCTATACGTAGCTAGAGAAGAAGTTAGGAGTATGTCATACACATAATCAGTCTGAATTTGACATTTCAGTATTGAGGAAAAACAAAAGATAAGGTATGAGGTAGGCAAAGATCAATAACAAAATCAAAATTTGGCATCAATGCTGAAGGGTATTCATTGGGTGAAGAATCAAGCAAGCCATTAGATATACATAATATCATTCATGAATAGCGGACCAGAAACTGAAAAACTTGCTGTCCCACTTAAATATGGGGAATGTTCTTAACCTTTTAAAGCCGTTATGGCATTTTAATCCGTCCTGTTAGCATGGAATAAAACGTCTTAGCCATTTGTCTGTCCTGATGCCAACGGCGCTTCCTGGATCTGATCGCGTTCTGAAGGGCATGTCTAGCGTCATAGAACATTGTTCCTTTGTAGACAAATTGACCCTGTCACGAAAGGGTTAAATGGTATTCTGTGTGTGAAACAAGAACGTAAAGATACATTTTGTAGATGCTCTTGTTATTCAATGGAAATCAGTTTTGTTCAAAATTGTTAACAACAGAATGTTCACCACTATGGTCCAGAAGATTAAACTTTAGTTTTCCATGTTTTTTTGCATTGCTCTGGTATGACTGGGAAAAATATAATACTTGCGCCTAGTCAATGCCTTTTCTGTGATAATATTTAACCCTAGACCAATTAATAAGGTCTATATTGTAAATGAAACTTTTGGTTTCTTGCATTGATAACATGCGGCTAGATTACGAGTTGTGCGTTATGGTAAAAAATCAGCGTTAAGAGGTCCTAACGCTGCTTTTTTTACGCCCGCTGGTATTACGAGTCTTGCAGGTTTAGGGTCACTGCGCACTTTTTTGGCCTTACCGCAAAACAACTTACGTAAATTTTGTAAAGTCTTTTTTCTATGGGACTTCCATAGCGCCGGTATTACGAGTCTGTCCTGGGAGGTCAAAAAGTGAGCAGTACACCCTACCCTGTCAAGAGTCCTAATGCATTTAAAAGTCAGTAGTTAAGAGTTTTATGATACATTATAAAATAAAAATAAACCCTAAGTTAGCTACAATGTAACTATTAGTTATATTGCAGCTAGCTTAGGGTTTATTTTATAGGTAAGTATTTAGTTTTAAATAGGAATAATTTAGTTAATGATAGGAATTTTATTTAGACTTATTTAAATTATATTTAAGTTAGGAGGTGTTAGGGTTAGACTTAGCTTTAGGGGTTAATAACTTTAATATAGTGGTGGCGACGTTGGGGCGGCAGATTCGGGGTTAATAAATGTAGGTAGGTGGCGTCAATGTTAGGGACGGCAGATTAGGGGTTAATAATATTTAACTAATGTTTGCAAGGCAGGAGTGTGGCAGTTTAGGGGTTAATATGTTTATTATAGTGGCGGCGATGTTGGGGACGGCATATTAGGGGTAAATAAGTGTAGGTAGGTGGCGGCGACATTGGGGGTGGCAGATTAGGGGTTAATAAATATAATGTAGGTGGCAGCAGTGTCCGGAGTGGCAGATTAGGGGTTAATGAATATAATGCAGGTGTCAGCAATGTCGGCAGCGGCAGATTAGGGTTAATAAGTGTAAGATTAGGGGTGTTTAGACTCGGGGTTCATGTTAGGGTGTTAGGTGTAGACATAACTTTTGTTTCCCCATAGGAATCAAAGGGGCTGCGTTAAGGAGTTTTACACTGCTTTTTTGCAGGTGTTAGACTTTTTCTCAGCTGGCTCTCCCCGTTGATTCCTATGGGGAAATCGTGCACGAGCACGAACGACCAGCTCACCGCTGTTTTAAGCAGCGCTGGTATTGGAGTGCGGTAATGAGCAAAATTTTGCTCAACGCTCACTTCTTGCCTTTTAACGACGGGTTTCTGAAAACTCGTAATACCAGCGCTGCATGTTAGTGAGCGGTGAGGGAAAACTGCTCGTTAGCACCGCATAGCCAAAACTCGTAATCTAGCCGAAAGTTTTCTCAGAAGAAAATCTCAGAGAAATCATTTCTATCCTATTAATTATTTTAGTGAGATTTTTACAGGAAGCATGGAAGTAAGCACAGGTTTCACAAATCTTTTTAATTAGTACTATATAACCAAAATTTAAATACTTTTGTGATAAATATGCCTTCAAGTTTAAATTTAGTAGCATATAGTAGGATAAATTCATAGATTGCCATGAGGATGACAAGGGACCTCATTATAAATGCAAGATCATATTCAAAATTAATTTAGCCTCTCTTCACCTATCTATCTGGGGATCTTTAATGGGTGTTCCTTCTAGTAACATCTGCAGTTGCATCAAGGGCCTAATACATAGCAAATTTTAGATGTTTATCTTACTAACTTACTATGCAGGTCTCTGAAGAGGAGAAACTTGCATTACAATATAAAGTCTAAAAAATCCCAAAAATGTTATTTGATTCCTTTCCTTATATGTGAGTTTTTGAACACTTGATATAAGATCTCTATTTTACAGAATAAACTTGCACTTCTTAAAGGGACACTGAACCCACATTTTTTTATTTCATGATTCAGATAGAACATTGCAATTTTAAGCAACTTTCTAATTTACTCCTATTATCAATTTTTCTTCGTTCTCTTGCTATCTTTATTTGAAAAAAAAGTCCAGTACCTTGGACAGCACTTGTTTATTGGTGGATTAATTTATCCACCAATCAGCAAGAACAACCCAGGTTGTTCACCAAAATGCGCCGGCATCTAAACTTACATTCTTGCTTTTCAAATAAAGATACCAAGAGAATGAAGAACATTTGCTAATAGGAGAAAATTAGAAAACTGCTTAAAATTGCATGCTCTATCTGAATCACAAAAGAACAAATTTGGGTTCAGTGTCCCTTTAATTTCTTAATACAAAGCCACAGGAATTTAAAGGTGCCATCTTCCACAATTTCCCATTCTCATTCCTAAAAAAAAAAAAAAAAAACCTGCTATAGATTTTTTTCCAAAGGGTTAGGAATGGAGCAAAACATAATCCAACAATAACAATATAATATAGTAACTGACATATGCATCTGTTTATCTTAAAATATCTACATGTATCAATAAAATAATCAAATGTTTATCTAGATATGTGGGAGGCAAGAGAAAAACAAAGAGTGTTAGAAGAAGGGCAAAAGTGAGGGAATAGAGGACAGCAAACTTATGTTTTTTGAAGACAGGGAAGTGAGGAGAGAAGAAAAAAGGGAACTGAATTGATGGAGTGTGAGAAGAGGAGTAAAAGTGAGGATTTATTATGGAAAGTGGAGTGAGGATGTGTGGTGAGGATGTGTAAAGAGGGGGAAGAATGTGTGAGAAGAGGCAGAGAAGAGAATATGCATGAGGAGGTGTGAGAAGAAGATGTCTGTGGAAGTGAAAAAAAGGGGAGAAGTGAGGATGTATGAGGAAGGGGTAGAAGTGAGAATGTGAGAGGAGGGTGTGTAATGAGGTGAAGAAGCAGTGGGTGTGGGGGAATGTGAGGCTGTATGATAAAGAGAGCAGGGTGTGTAATGAGGATGTATGAGGTGATGAGGAAGGGCAAGTAAAGATGTGTAATGGGATGAAGAGGGGGAGAGGTGAGGGGACAATGGAATAATTAAGATGTATGATAAAGTGAAGAAGAGGGAAGGATTGTATCCATGGACAGCGCTGCGGAATATGTTGGTGCTTCATAAATAAAGTATAATAATAATAATGAGGAGGTGAGGGGAGCAAGTGAGGGGAGCAAGTGAGGTGTGTGAGGAAAGAATGGGACACCTACAGTACATACCTACATACCTTTTCACCATAAAGAAGACTATTTACTACAGAAAAAGAGAGGGGTATTTGATAAGGAAAACATGAAAGAGTGTGACATTACTGTACAGAACCTTCAACTGACTTAAATATATTCTATGCAATAGGCACTAATAGCCATTGCTGCTGGTTAATATGTTAGCTCTGTGTCATTTTGAAGCACCCCATGATGTATTGCTGCTTTGCATAGGCATAATGCAGAGAATCAGGCTTTTTATTGTTTGTCAGGTAAGATTGTTTTACAAAGTGACTGGTCAGAGGTAAGGGCACAAACAACCTCTTGACCTAACATGCACTGCAACATCAAGTGAAGCCGAAATACTGATTTATAGTTATACACATACTGCTAAAGCAGGCACAGTTTAATTGGTAATGATAGCAGGTATTCTCAGTAAAGTCATTACTGAAAGAAAACAAAAAGGATCCAATATAGTAATTTATTACCAGTCAGTGGGTTTCGCACACTAGGTTGTTTTACCCCTGCAGTGGTCAGAGAAAGCGAAAAGGTACTCTAACACTTAACCGAAAATGGATGCCCTGCTGCTATCAGAGATGCATGGTGGTCAAATGATTGCCTTTGCCATTAGCTTGGTAATGTTTTCTTCATTGTAAACTCAGATCCCCATGTTCCTTGTGTGCATCAGCTGCAGATTGAAGGCTTTCTGGTTTATGTTCTATTTGTGCTGCCAATCACCGCGCTGCTGTCTGCCAAGTGAATTTTAAGAAGGCAGGGGTTTTTCTTTTATTGACACCTATCAATAGAAAGAATGGAGTGTTCTGACAATTTAAAAAGGGAAGAACAATATTTTCACTTACAGCCTTAAGTTGGCTTTTTCTTAAATCAATATGCTTATGGTCACATTGTTCCATTTTATCGTTCATTTCACAAAATAATTTAGTAAAACTACTTCAGAATATCCAATATAAGAGGCAATGTGATAAAGAAATTGCTGAAGTTAAAATAGCTGGGTTTTTATTCTTTCAAAAATCAAACATGTGCTCATGCATTTCTGCCTTAATAAAAAAAAATCATTTCTTTACAATAAATGCTCCAAATTTACAATTTCTGAAGAATTTCATCATGGAATAATCTCAATATAAAAAGCTATGCACCCTTTCCATTAAATGCCTTTGGCTGGAAGTAGGAAAGACAATCACATAAAAGTAAAGTTTATCTCTATTTAGTTAGCTCTATAAAGGGACATATTTTGCATTAGACAAACTAAGCAGCTGCCTAGCAACACCTTCACTGTAAACAGCTCCAGAATAGCTAGTCAAATTATGCAAATTTGCATTTCTCTATATATCATTTCTGATTTATATATAAATACACATACTTACACACACATATATATATATATATATATATATATACACACACACATGTGTGTGTATATATATATATATATATATATATATATATATATATATATATATATAAAGGCAGAAGATAAAGGATGCACTCGCCAGGATTTTAAATCGTTACTTTTTATTACTTGTAACGTTTCGGGGTGTTAACCCCTTCATCAAACTTAAAAAAATAACAACAACCGATTACCTACCATCACCGTGCCTTTTAAACTTACTCAAGTGTTCCAGAACCAAGCCGCAACCAGAAGCACCACTCCCACCGGCTGACGTCATCAGACAGCAACCCAGCAGCTGGACTCCCCAGTGCCTAATAACATCCTATCATGTACAGAACAACAGAGTAGTTAAACACCGCATTTAGCAGGTATAGACAAGCATATATATCAGGATAACCATCAGCATCAAGGAGGCTAGGATCGGAGTGATTGAATGGAATCGCTGTATCAGCATTACATAGCTGATAGCTGGGTTGCCATAGCAACCGCAAAATGCAAACCGCCCCCATGATCATAAGATCAACAAAAGGGTATGGCTAGAACCAGCCAATCACATCACAGTCCTAGGAGTCGAATTATCAAGCTCCGAATGCCCTGATAATTCGGCCCCTGTGTCCGCACGAGCCTTCAGGCTCGCTGGAAGAAGCGGTTATGAGGCAGCGGTCTAAAGACTGCTGCTTTATAACTGGTTCGCTGCCTCTGAGGCTGCAGTCTTCAATCCACCCGATCCTATACAATCTGGCTGATTGACACCCCCTGCTAGCGGCCGATTGGCCACGAATCTGCAGGGGGCGGAATTGCACAAGCAGTTCACAAGAACTGCTTGTGTAATGATATATGCCCACAGCGTATGCTGTCAGCATTTATCAATGTGCGGCGGACATGATACGCTACATTGTATCATGTCCGCTCGCACTTTGATAAATTGACCCTCAAGTCCGCACATCAAATACAATGAAAGCAAAATGACAACATAACAGCAAAGCAACATAACAAAAAAGCAACATAACAAAAACTGATACACACAGATTAACAGATGAGTCCCCACCATAAATAAAGCTACAAAAAAGATCCAAAAAAGGTTAAAAAAACAACGAGAAAAGAAGTCTCACAGATTATGCAGCCAAAAGATTATCAGGTTAAACATGCTTAGTGACAAATCTCAAGGTAGCTAGCATGAGAATTACAATTAAAGGGACACTGAACCCAACTTTTTTTTTTTTTCGTGATTCAGATAGAGCATGCAATTTTAAGCAACTTTCTAATTTACTCCTATTATCCATTTTTCTTCGTTCTCTTGCTATCTTTATATGAAAAAGAAGGCATCTAAGCTTTTTTCTTGGTTCAGTACTCTGGACAGCAGTTTTTGATTGGTGGATGAATTTATTCACTAATCAGCAAGGACAACCTAGGTTGTTCACCAAAAATGGGCCGGCATCTAAACTTACATTCTTGCATTTCAAATAAAGATACCAAGAGAATAAAGAACATTTGATAATAGGAGTAAATTAGAAAGTTGCTTAAAATGTCATGCTCTATCTGAATCGCAAAAGAAAAAAATTTGGGTTCAGTGTCCCTTTAACAAGACCTCAAGTTTAAGAGGTAAGCCATATCACTATACTATATCCTAGGCAAGTCTAACGACCCACCACACACTAGCCCAGAAACAAAGATAAAAATAAGAAATAAAATTAAAAATACAATTAAAATTAAATATACAAACAAAACAAAATCAAGAGCAAAATCCAACCTATATACACCAAGCAAATCAATATTGCGAAACAAATATAGCACTAGCTATATAGTTAGGTATCTTTAGCTTTTTCTCAATAAATGTCTTCCCAGATAGATATATGATTTTATAAGTACAAACAAAAATGGTAGATTCAAAGCGCTAAACAGCAAAAATACCTGGAGGCTGATAGTAGTATAACATATATAATCAATTTATTTGAGCAAAGTGCTCATAAAAAAATCACATAAGGTAAAATTTATCATATAAATTTCTAAAAACACATAGATGCAAAGGTTATTATATGTCTAAAAAGTATATACAGACAGGGACGTCTCCCTTGAAATTGATCTATATCAGCAGGATATAAAAAAAATGTATGCTTCAATTCATACACACGATAAACCACAGCGTATTCCACCTTTATGTGTATACAAAGTCTCAATTTGACTGGATAGCAATTGAGAGTTAGGCCAATCCACTTTTCAATATAACTGATAGTTCAACTTGTTTAAGTAGTTTGTGTGCAAGGATAAAAATAGAAGAATACATTTAGTATTGTCACTGTGAACAACAATGCATGGGGGTATTTAGAAACATACAGGTAGCTTATGCTGTGTTTTGTTTCGATTCTCACCAGACTTTCGGTTCTTAGCTCCTTTACAGCATATTTTCCCTCTAAGGCTCCACTGTCTGTATATACTTTTTAGACATATAATACCCTGGGCATCTATGTGTTTTTTTAGAAATTTATGTGATAACTTTTACCTTATGTGATTTTTTTTATGAGCAGTTTGCTCAAATAAATTGATTATATATTTTATACTACTATCAGTATCTTTGCTGTTTAGCGCTTTGACTCTACTATTTTTCTTTGTACTAAACAGTGACATAGCTCTCTGAGTGACAAGAAGGACATCAGGATAGCCCTAGACAAACACTGGGGCATTCTGAAAAGTGACCCTACCCTTCTATTTGGACAGATGATGCCACCACGTATTGGATACCGGAGAGCTACGTCACTGCAAGATATGTTTGGCAAAACAGATCCTAGGTCCAGCTACCAGAAGAAAACCTGGCTGGACACTACGAAACCTGGCTGTTTCAGGTGCCTTGGGTGCACCACCTGCAGTGCTCTGCAGATGGGCCAATACTTTACACATCCCACAATGAAGATGAAGTTCAAACACAAGTTTAGACTTACTTGCATGTGGTCTATCTCCTACACTGCCCGTGTGGCCTTTTTTATGTAGGGAAGACTAAAGATGACTTGAGGACCAGGATGGCCAATCATAGGTCGGCCATAAGATTGGCCATACAGAAAGGGACATCAGACCAACTGGTGGCCAGGAATTTTGCCCTAAAGGGACATACGGTGGTTAACTTAAAATACACTATTATTGACCATGCCCTGTCCCTATCATGAGGAGGTGATAGGGGTAAAGTACTGCTCCAGAAGGAAGCCAGATGGACTTACAGAGTAGGCACTATGGCCCCCAATGGCCTCAACTCACATCTGGATTGGAATTGTTTTCTTTAGAGTTCTTTAGAGTTCAGTTCCATGCTGGCAGTTGTGTATGTATTTCTATGTTTCTTTACTGCCTTATGTGGATTGTTCTCACCCCTTGGGTGGAATATATTGAGAATATTGATTTGCTTAACAATATAGGTTGGATTTTGCTCTTGATTTTGTTATGTTTGTATCTTTAATTTTATTTTTATTTTTTATTTTTATCTTTGTTTTTGGGCTAGTGTGAGGTGGGTCGGTAGACTTAATTAAATTAAAGACACTCCCATTAGCCTTGACTGGCATGTGATAGGCCAAACCTCTTTGAAATTAGAATAAAATTGGGAAACTTTCTATTTTTCTCTCTTTTTTTATCCTGCTCCTGCTGAAAAGATGGATGATGTTTGTTCATTAGAGAATTTGGCTAAGTATTCTTGGGATATAAATTCTGTGATTATTTTATTTAATAATCATCGTTGCACAAATTAAGGTTGTTGCCCTGTAATAATCATTTGGACTATTTTGCTGTAAAATATATGTGTATTTATACCTGTAAATATTTATCTTATTATTAACATATATTGATTCCAAATAAACTCTTTGGAAACAATGGAGACCCTTTTGCCTGATGACGTCAGACGGTGGGAGTGGTGCTTCTGGTTGCGGCTCGGTTCTGGAACACTTGAGTAAGTATGTCTGACGAAGGGGGTAACACCCCGAAATGTTACAAGTAATAAATAGTAACGATTTAAAATCCTGGCAAGTGCATCCTTTATCTTCTGCCTTTATCCATTTCTTGGAAGCAACCTGGGGAGACGTCTACAAGAACCGTGAGTGCTGGCCCTCTACAAATCTGAAATTATTTTGCTACAGCACCGAGAACAATTGGAATCACAAGTGACGTTGGACATTTCACAAGTATCTCTCCTTCAGGAATTGTCCCTGCTAGAGGAGCAGGGGAGGGGGGTGACACTGATTCACTATTGCACTGGTGAAGGAATTGAATGTTACAGGCATTAGTATGGAGGATAACGAATCTGGCATTGTGGCAACAGCTGACACCATACCTGGAGCCAGTGTGTTCCAGTTTATGGAGGAGGATGCCAAAGGGTATTTTATTTGATGCCCTTTCAATTGGACCTATGACTAATTAACCAGCATTTATTTATATGCACCTATTGAAACTTAAAAAGAGAGAAAAAGATTTAGCTCTCCATGGGGCATATCTCTCTGAGTACTACCGAAAAAGCTATGTACCAAAGGGGTTCCATATTAAAAATATCGCTACATTTGGATGCAACAACAAAGCCTTTTGCGAAAGGTGGTGCAACATTCTTAACAAGTGTTCCCTGGACTTAATACTACTGGTTGTCCAGGAGGTGGGCCATTTGCTACAAGTAACAAAAGCAGAGATTGTCAAATATGAGAATGTAAACTTGCAGGAACTCCAGCAAGATACTACGAAGGACTGGCTGAAGAAACTGGGAGACCAGGTGAATACATATGAATAGGAGCTGATAGAGTTAAAAAAACACAAGTTGGAGGTGGTGACAAACGACTATAGGGACTATAGGTATAGGTACCAGACTATAGTCCAACGGAGCAAACAGGGGTAACTACATGTTCAATAAATGGGGGAGGCCGAGACCCCACCCCATACGTGGGGGCTACAAATAAAAAAAAATGCCCCCGAGGTAACAAAAGAAGACATTGTGGTCAACTTGAGTTCCTATGCACTGTCCACTGCTGAAAAGGATATTTTGAACAAGGGTCTATCCTTTATTCCAACAGAGAAAACAGACCAGTTCGATTTGTATGTGGATTTACAAAAATTCCAACGGAACTTGAGGCTTAGGGGATTCTTTCCCAAACAACAGGATGGAGATAAAACTCTTAGAACTGTTTCCAGATTTGACCCTACTAGCAATAATGCTAGCATAAAAAACATTTTCAAGATTGGTTCATACTGAGATGGAAATCAATATCAAGAAGAATAATAACTGCACACACAACAATCTGTCCCAGGAGGAGAGAGTGGTATTGAAGGCATTATCAGAGCAAACATCTATTGTGATCCGCAAGGCAGACAAAGGGGGTGCAATAGTTCTGCAGAACTACGAGGATTACAAACTGGAAATCATGAGACAACACAGCAACACAAGCACCTATATACGCCTGACGGCTGACCCTGCAAATAGTTTTAAGGGAAAGATTGATGAATACTTGCTGGAGGTCTATGAAGGAAGTTATCTGGACAAACACATGTGAGAATATTTGAAGACAGAGTTCCCTAGAACTCCTGTGTTTTACATCTTACCTAAGGTGCACAAAAGTCTAGACTCCCCACCAGGAAGACCTATAGTGTTGGCTGTAGGATCACTGTTAAAACCTATAGCCACCTATCTTGATGTTGTATTGCAACTATTCAGAAGGAATGGAATTATTTTCTTCTTGACTCACCATCATTACTCAGTATGATAGAGGGGCTACCACCACTGGAAAATGATGACCTACTTGTCATGTTTTACGTGACAAGTTTATTTACTGTGATCCCATAGTGAGGGATTTCAAGCCATCAGGAGACAGCTATCCAGATACCCTTACGTGGGACCTCCACCTGAGATCTTGATCCACCTTCTTGAGTTTTTCCTAACAATGAACTATTTCAGGTTTGAGCAACAGTTCTAACTGCAGAAAATGGGGTCCGTTATGGGGTCCAATGTGGCCCCATCGTATGCCAACCTCTATATGGCCGAATTTGAAACCAGTGAAGACAGCCTATTTAATGACTAGCGGGTCAAATTTTTCAAACATTATATTGACGATTTGGTGCTGATCTGGAATGGCAGCAGGGAGTCAATGGACAAATGGTTCATGAGATTGAATAAGGCTAATCAAGCATTGAATTTTAAAATGGAGGTTGACAATATGAAAATCGACTTCTTAGACCTCTGCCTTTACAAGGAAGATGGTCGACTAAAATCTACACTGTTCAGAAAGACAACTGACCAGAACTCCCTTCTTTCATATACCAGTGAGCACCCACCATCACCCAATTCAAGAGGGTGTACCGCAACAATTCTGATGATGACAAAGCTTCAACTCAGATTGTAGAGATGTATAGGAGATTCCAGCAGAGAGGATATCCACCAAAGGAATTAGACCAGCAGATACAAGAGTTGACCATGGCCAAGACAAGGACACCTCAAGAACAACTCACCTTCATAACCACATTCATGAGTGACAAGGAGGACACCAGGAATGCCCTAGACAAACAGACTGGGGCATTCTGGAAAGTGACCCTACCCTTCCATTCGGACAAATGATGCCACACGTATTGGATACCGGAGAGCTACGTCACTGCGAGATATGTTTGTCAAAACAGATCCTAGGTCCAGCTACCAGAAGAAAACCTGGCTGGACACTACGAAACCTGGCTGTTTCAGGTGCCTTGGGTGCACCACCTACAGTGCTCTGCAGATGGGCCAATAAACATCCCACAATGAAGATGAAGTTGAAACACAAGTTTAGACTTACTTGCACTACTAGACATGTGGTCTATCACCTACACCTATCACCTACACTGCCCGCATGGCCTTTTTTATGTAGGGAAGACTACAGACAACTTGAGGACCAGGATGGCCAATCATAGGTCGGCCATAAGATTGTTCATACAGAAAGGGACATCAGATTAGGCACTATGGCCCCCAATGGCCTTAACTCACATCTGGACTGGAATTGTTTTCTTTAGAGTTCTTTAGAGTTCCGTTTCCATGCTGGCAGTTGTGTATGTATTTCTATGTTTCTTTAGTGCCTTATGTGGATTGTTCTCACCCCTTGGGTGGATTATATTGAGAATATTAATTTGCTTGACGTGTATATAGGTTGTATATTTGCTCATGATTTTGTTTTGTTTGTTTCTTTAGATTTAATTTTATTTTTAATTTTATTTTTATATTTTATTTTTATCTTTGTTTTTGGGCTAGTGTGCGGTGGGTTGTTAGACTTGCCTCGCATATAGTATAGTGATATGGTTTACCTTGAGGTCTTGTTATTTGTAATTCTCATGCTAGCTACCTTGAGATTTGTCACTCTGCATGTTTAACCTGATGATCTTTTGGATGCATAATCTGTGAGACTTCTTTTCTCTTTTTTTAAACTTTTTTGTATCTTTTTTGTAGCTTTATTTATGGTGAAGACTCATCTGTTATGTTGCTTTTTTGTTATGTTGCTTTGTTGTTATGTTGTTATTTTGTTTTCATTGTATTTGATGTGCGGACTAGGACTGTGATGTGATTGGCTGGTTCTAGCCATACCCTTTTGTTGATCTTATGATCATGGGGGCGGTTTGCATTTTGCGGTTACTATGGCAACCCGGCTGTCAGCTGTGTAATGCTGATACAGCGGTTTCATTCAGTCACTCCAATTCTAGCCTCCTTGATGCTGATGGTTATCCTGATATCTATGCTTGTCTATACCTGTTAAGAGTGGTGTTTAACTTCGCTGTTGTTGTGTACATGATAAGATGTTATTAGGCATTAGGAGTGGCGCTTCTGGTTGCGGCTCGGTTCTGGAACACTTGAGTAAGTTTAAAAGGCATGGTGGTTGTAGATAATCAGTTGTTATTTTTTCTTTCAAATAGTATTTTATTGAGGAATAGCATATAAACACAATATAACATACTGACAAGAAATATATTTTCATAAAGTTACAGTATTCAGACAAAACATAGTTGTTTACAGAGTAAAAGCGATTGTATGAAATGCTGTCTGTCCATGTTGTCTTGACTCCTCATTTTTATAGATAAATTATAGCCTAAGATCATAGCTATTTAACTGACCTCAAGAGGTCATCAGATGTAGGGAAAAAAACATATATACCTGATAGCTACTTTGTGGGCCCAAGCAGGCCTGAATCATAGGGCAAAGGGAGAAACCCCCCCCAAAAAAAACAACAACATTATAATAGTTAACATATGTTAAATTAACAAGTGGTTTCTAATACAGAGAGTAACCTCTTACAACCATTTAAATAGAAATTAGCGAATAGGTTGGAATCTGTGAGAATTGTGTTAATTCTTAAAGTTATGTTGTAATTCAGTTTGTGAGCACTGCTCTAATATGCAGAAAGGGGAGTTTTAGGGTATGTCGGGAACAGATTTTCTCAGGTGTGTAATAATGCCCACATTATTGGGTATATTCAACTCCTCCTAAGACATATGAGGTCACTCTTGGACCTAACAAAGCTGATATGACCAAGAAGCAGAGGACTAGTATAATGAGTGGTCACTTTTGGACCATAATAGATTCTGGAACCTCATTTTATAGTATAATATGATGTGATACAATGTATTATCCCCCTAAAGATTAAGAGGTCACTTTTGGACCTATGTATTCTCATACAATAAATAGGGGTGAAGATGGGGGGAAAATATGTAATTTGATTGGTCACCTATGGGCGATAAAGAGATAAAAAGGTATACTGTATGGTTGTTAGTTACCAATAGTGAATAGCTGTTAAATTGTACATAAAGGATTACAGCCCTACGTGCATTGCTTGTACTGAATCATGTGATAGGAACTACATATATATCCCCTGACACTAAGATGGTCATGACCTAGCGAGAAACATCTTATAATTGGTTGACTTAAGCTCTGTTGTGCCACACAAGGCATAATCATACATAAATAGGAATAAAGTCTAGGGGGAAGATATATAACAGGCGACAAGTCACAAGTGGGTATGATTGCCAGATAGGGTTAGTATGTGCAACCAGATAAACTAAATATTAAGAGAACTATCTAGTTAGGGAATAAATCTTAGCTCAAGGCCAAAACAATTTTAAATATCTGCACATGAAGGCATACCATGGAGTAAGGAAGCTTAACCCATCATTAGTGTAAGCCTAGTAACCATGTTATGAAGGATATACAACTATCCAAGCCCTTATCTAGAAGCGTAGGCAGACTATTATCAACGAATTAGGATACAATCTTATTTGAAAACATTAATATTATTGCCTTATAATAAATAAGGAGGAGATGCCCATCTTACACAGAAGATAACCAGTATGCTATAAAGATGAAAATAAGGTGAGGGAAAATGCAGATTCATTACATTTATGTTGCCATGAGTAGGGAAAGACATGTAAGGTATATCACATTTTTAGAAATCTAGGTACCAAGCTATCACAACAGGTTATACCACATTAAAAGAACACTGCAGGTTTTTCATGGAGGAAGTTATGTCAAAATTAAGCGCGGGTGTCATAAAAGTCACTATTATAATTGTCTGCTTGTAACTTTGGACATAAAGTATTAAGAGGGATATTGTGATATTAGAGTAATACCACAAATCCCCTATAGGAGGCGCTAATGACTCAGGGCAAAAAATAGTACTGAAATACAATCAAAAAACCCCTTTGGTGATACCAAAAATATAAAAAAACCTATAAAACAATATATAGAAAATAAATGGTAAAATCTGTAAAATGTAAAATATAAAACATAAAATATAATGATAGAATAAAAAATATATATATGAGAATACAGACGTATCAATAGGTGAAATGGGAAAGATCCCAACTGAAGTCCAAATAAGTCCAAATAAATGGAAGTATAAATAGAAGGCAGCTCTCGGTCTTCACCCAAACGATGGTGTATCTTCAAAAAGAGGTTTCACTGCAAGGAAAACAGAAACAGAGGCGCCACATGTGTAGATCAATCAAAACAGACAATATCCAAGTTAGATGAGATACAGGATACTCACAAACGTGAAGGCACTCTCTTGTGCCTGTAGGAGCGGGCTGGTATTTAAACAGCAAACCAGCTAGCTGTACCAAGGGATCCCCGTCAGGATATCCTCGCAACAGTAATCCTTCACTAGATTGATTCCAGCAAAAAGGAAAAAATGTTCAGAGGGGAGGAAGGCTAAACAGCCTTATGGTTACTGGCAAGGGAAATGCCACACGAACACCAGATTTGTTTAAAAAGTATCAAGTATTTTATTTTACAAAAGATAAAAAATACCATCAATAACAAATTACAGCTTGGTGTATTTAATGGCAAATCTCCTTGTATATAGAGATAATAGCGACGCGTTTCTCAGGGAAGACCCTGTTTCATCAGGCTTGTATACTCTAGAACCATTTAAAACCCCTTTATATAGGGATCAGTAACCATATGTTTGCAATAAACCCTCCCCTTCCTTGACATAAACCAATGAAACCTTTTCTTTCCGAAAACTCCCACTTGTTGCCTTAATTAGAAGTTTATAATAGTTTTTCCTTTAGTATTATGTCCACTTGATCAATAATCTGTGAGCCCATATCCTAATGTGGTTATGTGTGATGTTAGATCTAGATCGTAATGTGTCGATTGTGAGATAATTAAAAGTGTATGAATGTAAACATACTTAATCGGTGATCGTTTTTTGACCAATTAAAAGCCTGCTTTAGGAGGCTTGTACAATTTGAAACACCCCAATTGGTTCATGTGCTCTTAGTTTGATGACTACAATTACCATCATACCTCTCTACCGGAACTATAAGGAAATAGAATTTGCCTAATTGTGAATTGTTCTCTGACCGTCTAATTTCAGTGACTACAAGTACCATAATGCTTCTCTAGTCTCTACCGGAAGTGCCCGGATAGTGTGTCTGCGTGACTGTTATTTTGTAGTCTTTTTCGTCTAAGTGGGGGCTTGTACTTAATAATCCATTCGATTGGTTGGTGTCACATTCCCACTTTAACTGCAGTTTGACTCTGATGGACTACAACTCCCATCATGCTTCTCTGTGTCCAATAGAAACCGCTATCTGGTGTCTAATGGGCATCCACTTGTAGTCTCCCTATACAGGCGCATTTGGTTCACTCGCAATGGTTTTGCAGATGTACCCATTGCGCTCCTAAGTGTAATGGTGGGGGCAGAATTACATACTCTAAATTATGAATAACATGTTAATGAATAATATGATAGGGAGACTACAAGTGGATGCCCATTAGACACCAGATAGCGGTTTCTATTGGACACAGAGAAGCATGATGGGAGTTGTAGTCCATCAGAGTCAAACTGCAGTTAAAGTGGGAATGTGACACCAACCAATCGAATGGATTATTAAGTACAAGCCCCCACTTAGACGAAAAAGACTACAAAATAACAGTCACGCAGACACACTATCCGGGCACTTCCGGTAGAGACTAGAGAAGCATTATGGTACTTGTAGTCACTGAAATTAGACGGTCAGAGAACAATTCACAATTAGGCAAATTCTATTTCCTTATAGTTCCGGTAGAGAGGTATGATGGTAATTGTAGTCATCAAACTAAGAGCACATGAACCAATTGGGTGTTTCAAATTGTACAAGCCTCCTAAAGCAGGCTTTTAATTGGTCAAAAAACGATCACCGATTAAGTATGTTTACATTCATACACTTTTAATTATCTCACAATCGACACATTACGATCTAGATCTAACATCACACATAACCACATTAGGATATGGGCTCACAGATTATTGATCAAGTGGACATAATACTAAAGGAAAAACTATTATAAACTTCTAATTAAGGCAACAAGTGGGAGTTTTCGGAAAGAAAAGGTTTCATTGGTTTATGTCAAGGAAGGGGAGGGTTTATTGCAAACATATGGTTACTGATCCCTATATAAAGGGGTTTTAAATGGTTCTAGAGTATACAAGCCTGATGAAACAGGGTCTTCCCTGAGAAACGCGTCGCTATTATCTCTATATACAAGGAGATTTGCCATTAAATACACCAAGCTGTAATTTGTTATTGATGGTATTTTTTATCTTTTGTAAAATAAAATACTTGATACTTTTTAAACAAATCTGGTGTTCGTGTGGCATTTCCCTTGCCAGTAACCATAAGGCTGTTTAGCCTTCCTCCCCTCTGAACATTTTTTCCTTTTGCTGGAATCAATCTAGTGAAGGATTACTGTTGCGAGGATATCCTGACGGGGATCCCTTGGTACAGCTAGCTGGTTTGCTGTTTAAATACCAGCCCGCTCCTACAGGCACAAGAGAGTGCCTTCACGTTTGTGAGTATCCTGTATCTCATCTAACTTGGATATTGTCTGTTTTGATTGATCTACACATGTGGCGCCTCTGTTTCTGTTTTCCTTGCAGTGAAACCTAACTTTGGACATAACTACATATACAAACGTGGTACCCCAGCATTTAGCACTTCTAATGGGAAAAGAAAACTCATGCTTTTGTGCTAGTAAGAAGGGCTTTTTGCAAGATAGTTATATAAGAGGAACCAGGGTCATCAATGAATAGGTAACTAGGTACCCTGTTGTGTAGAGCTACCAGAGTCCCTAAAATCAGCCAACACCTCTCCTATGTAGCTGATCAAGTCTAAGTATATAAGGCAATAAAGTCTGGGTAAGTTGATGTAAGTACCGCCACAAAACATAGTATGTCAGTTTACTGAGATTGCCACAGATTAGTAGGACTCAGCAAATATATGTCCCCTTTGTAGTACACTGCTTCTTACAACTTCCAGCATGTTGCCGGGTTCTTCCACTGTCTCTCAGTGCTGCTAGTGTCTGTACTTCATCCCTCAGAGCATTAATCAGCTTGTCACCGCCTACCAGGTCAGCCACATCATCCTGGTATATGAATATAGAGGGCTCTACAAGAAGACCACTTTGCTGCCTGACAATATCAGGTCCGTCTGTAATATTATGCTTTCCAGGTTCCCACGTAAGTAGAGTAGGTTGTGGCTCCGCTTCTGTTACTCTAGCCTGTGGTAAATGGCTCTGATTTTGTACTGCGCTGTGCTGTGCATACCCTGCTTTAATGGTAGAGGGCTGAAGGGGACTGTACTGCTTACAGAGATCCGTTGGTTCCGCCATATTGAGCTCAGGGCTCCGTTTCTCTGCATTGCGCACTTCCTCTGCATCTTGAGGCGTGTCTCCTCTTTGGTGTGGTGTGTCTTGTGCACAAAATCTGGTAACTTCCTCGGTCTTACATGCTGTCGGTGCATCCTATTGCGGGTCCACAGCCACTCTCAGTTCCCTAATGAGTGCGTGTTGATGGGTATCCAAGGAAAGTAGTAAGTTGCGCAGCATAGATAAAATTTGCCTCTCCATAGTGTAAATTAAGGCTAAGTTAATATGTAAAAGATGAATCTCTGATAGTAGTGATGGTGCGTAGGTGTTCCCTAAAATGGCAGCTTACTCCATGCAGCAATCATGTCAAGCCAAAAAATCTTTCTGCCTTTGCATTGTCTAACGCTTTGTTTCAATGTCCTATATCATTTTTCCCTGCGTTCTAACCAACGCTTAATTAAAAAAATATTGGAGTATAAGATTCCTTAACTTGCTTAAGATAATGATTTATTTGATCAAACAACAGGAGCTCTGGAAAGACACGTCTTGCTGCTTCGGCTGCTGGCTCTGCCCCTCCGGTTGTTATTTTTTGATGTCTGATAAAGGGGGTAAGACCCCAAAACGTTAAAAGTAATAAAAAGTAACAAATTAAAATCCTGGCGAGTGCATCCTTTATCTTCTACCTTTATAGATTTCTTGGAAGCACCCTGGGTAGACGTCTGCAAGAACCGTGAGTTCTGACCCTCTACAAATATATATATATATATATATATATATATATGTGTGTGTGTGTATTTCTGTTTAATAATGGCATTATGGAATACACACATATACAGCCAAGTATTATTAGATTTGAGATTTTTGTGCTTGGAATCAATCGGCTAGATTACGAGTTTTGCGTTACGGTTTTAACGCTGACAAAATGGCCATTTCAGTGTAAAAACAGTAACACAGGCATTATGAGCCGTGTCGGTATAGCTTTACCGCAAGCATTTTAACCTGTAACGCAACGTCAATCCCACACTCAAAAAAATGACGTTTTTGTGTGGGATTGAATAGCGCCGGTATTACAGGTTGTGCAGTGAGGCTAAAATGCTTGCGTTACAGCCTATATCGACACGAGCCATTCCGCCATCTGAGAGCAGTAGTTATAGATTTTGTGTAACAAACATGTTTCACAAAACTCATAACTAAAGTGTTACAAAGTACACTAACACCCATAAACTACCTATTAACCCTTAAACCGCCACCCTCCCGCATCACAAACACTATTTAAAACTTATTAACCCTTAATCTGCTGCCTGCCAACATCCCCGCCACTATAATAAAGTTATTAACCCCCTATTTTGCCGCTCCCCGCCACTAACTAAACATATTAACCCCTAAACCGCCAGCCCCCCACATTGCCACTACTAAATAAACCTATTAACCCCTAAACCTATCACCGCCTAACTTTAAATTAAAATTACAATATCCCTATCTTAAAATAAATAAATACTTACCTGTGAAATTAAAAACACTACATTTAAACTAACAATTAACCTAACATAACCATTATACTAAACTGTTATACTAAAATTAAAATAACTACCAATTAAAAAAACTAAATTACACATTAAAAAAAAACTAACACTACTAAAAAAATTTAAGTCTAAAATTACAAAAAATAAAAAATACTAAATTACGAAAAATAACAAACACTAAATTACGAAAAATAACAAACGAAATGATCAAAAATAAAAACAATTACACCTAATCTAATAACCCTATAAAAATAAAAAAGCCCCCGCAAAATAAAAACACCGCCTAGCCTACATTAAACTACCAACATCCCTTGAAAGGGCCTTTTGTATGGCATTGCCCTAAAGAAATTAGCTCTTTTACCTTGAAAAAAATACAAAGACCCCCAAAGAAAACACCACCCAACCAACTCTAGCAAAAACCTAAGCTACCCATTGCCCTGAAAAGAGCATTTGTATGGGCATTGTCCCTAAAAGGGCATTCAGCTCTTTTACATTGCCCTTAAAAGGGCATTCAGCTCTTTTTAAAAAGCCCAAACCGTAATATAAAAAAAAACACCCCAAAAAAGATCCACTCACAGTTTGTGAAGTCCAGACATCCATCCTCATCCAGGCGGCATGAAGTCTTCATCCAGGCGGCCAGCAGTCTTCATCCAGGCGGCATCTTCTATCTTCATCTAGGAGGCATCTTATATATAGGCCTCTAGTTATCAAGCCGTCAACCTCAAATACGCTGGAATTCCGCAGCGTATTTGTGGCGAGGCTGATTCACCTAAGTTATCAAGCCCTACTGCCCGGCAAAAGTAGAATCTAGTGACGTAAGCTTTGATCCGCCGGACTCAGTTCGACACAGATAGATTCTTATGTCACTCCAGATGTTCCGAACGCAAGTTCGGCACAATCTGACTACTTTTGGAAGTTATCAAATGACTACCAGGTACGCTCTGCACTTTTCCCACCCTGGAGGCGGCGGATCCCATAGGAATCAATGGGAGTCTGACCATAGCGAAAGTTCATGTTCGCTGCTGCCCGACATCCCATTGATTCCTATGGGAGCTGTCTACACCTAACACCCTAACATGTACCCCGAGTCTAAACACCCCTAATCTGCCCCCCTACACCGCCGCCACCTATATTAAACATGGTAACCCCAAAAACCGCCGCTCCCGGAGCCCACCGCCACTCTAATAAACTTATTAACCCCTAATCCGCCGCTCCCGGACCCCACCGCAACTATAATAATTATATTAACCCCTAAACCGCCGCTCCCGGACCCTGCCGCCACCTACATAATACCTAATACCTGATTACTTTGGGGCATGCCCTGCAAAAAGCCCTTTTAAGGGCTGGTAAAAGAGCTGGTTACTTTGTAATGTAGTATAAGGTAGGGACTTTTATTATTATTTTTTTTTTAATTTTATTAGGGGACTTAGATTAGGTGTAATTAGTTTAAAATTCTTGTAATCTTTTTTTATTTTCTGTAATTTAGTGTTTGGTTTTTTTGTTCTTTAGTTAGTTTATTTAATTGTATTTAATTGTAGCTACTTGTAGTTAATTAATTTAATTTATTCAATGATAGTGTAGTGTTAGGTTTAATTGTAACTTAGGTTAGGATTTATTTTACAGGTAATTTTGTATTTCTTTTAGCTAGGTAGTTATTAAATAGTTAATAACTATTTAATAACTATTGTACCTAGTTAAAATAAATACAAAGTTGCCTGTAAAATAAATATAAATCCTAAAATAGCTACAATATAATTATTAGTAATATTGTAGCTATATTAGGGTTTATTTTATAGGTAAGTATTTAGTTTTAAATAGGAATAACTAATTTAATAAGAGTAATATTTATTTAGATTTATTTAATTAATATTTAAGTTAGGGGGGTGTTAGGGTTAGTGTTAGACTTAGGTTTAGGGGTTAATAATTTTATTATAGGTTGCGGCGGTGTAGGGGGGGGCAGGATAGGGGTTAATAAATTTATTATAGGTGGCGACTGTATAGGGGGGAGCAGATTAGGGGTTAATAAGTTTAGATTTCAAATTTTTTTATTGATAAATAATATTCTCAATTACAAAGATAACATAGTGAATGTTTTTTGGAGCACGCAGGCTCCTTCAGGATATATGAACAGAACATTGAAACAATATCAACATTTCAGGTTGGGATGTATTTATAAAATGGGAGATGAGCGTGGTATAGCTCTTATCAGAGGGGGTAGGTTAGATGGGGTGGGGAAGGAGCTGGGGAGGAGAGAAAATGTGGTAGTGGTGTTAGAGGTAGAGATGTAGATCTTATACCTAGGGTATATAGCAAAGGTTAACTAGTGCTCGTTTGTTCCAGTGTTTGGGGTCCAGGCTATGGTATGGCAAGTTTGCCAGTCTGCCCACACTAGTTCAAACAGGTCCGAATTATTTAGGGAGTAAAAGATAGGTTTCTCCATGTTGTAGATATATGCCATATAATTTAAGATGCATGGCCATTTTGGGGGTGTCTTGTTTTTCCATGCCTTGGCTATGGTCGCTTTAGTAGCTGTTAGTAAATAGATTGCTAGGTATGCTTGATGCTTAGGTAATTTAGTAATGCCTAAATGTAAAAGGGCATTGGGAGAAGTTGCGGGTAGTGTTATACCTAGTTTCGCTAGTGTACGAAAACAGGTACTCCATAAGGGTCTCAGCTTAGGGCATTCCCACCATATGTGCAAGGAATCTCCTTTTTTACCGCAATTACACCAGCATAGGGGAGATGCAGAGTCAAACATTTTGTTTAGCTTCGCAGGAGTGAGATACCAATGCGTTAAGAGTTTATAATAAGTTTCGAAGAGTGTAACACAGTGAAGAGCCTTTTTGGTAAGGGAGATTACGTGTTGCCAAGTCTGTGGGGGTACAGTTAGATTCAGAGCCGACTCCCATTTGAGTAAATGAGAGAGCTTGTTCTCAGAGTCTGAGTCTCCTATTAAGGTGTAGTGTATTGATAAAGGCCTATGCAGTTTGTTACCTTGTTGCCATGTGATTTCCCAGAGTGTTCGAGGTCGGTGCAATTCAGGTTGGAAACCCCAACTGAGAAGAAAGCTCTTTAATCTTGTATATTCAAATGTCATATGCCTGGGTAGGTTGAAGCCAACCTGTATTTCTGAGAGTGTCATGAAACGCAGGGTTGGTGAAGTGACCCAAATGTCAGCTACTGTCTGTATACCTATTCGCGTCCAGCTATGAGGGTGAGAGTCTGGTAGGCCTCGTAGGCGACCCGTCATGGGAGTGATAGGTGAAGGGTGCGGGGCAATATGTGGATGGTGTCTCAGCTTGTCCCACATAGCGAGGCATTCTCGTATTATGGTGTTACTAATGTCTGTGGTCCATCGTAGGTGGGCAGGAATCCAAATCAGGTCAGGTAAGAATATGTGATTTGGGAGAGAGGCTTGTTCTATGGTTTTCCATTTACTAGGGGAATCCTTCGCACCCCATTGCGAGATGTGAGTGAGCATAGCTCCTTCATAGTACCTTGTTATCGAAGGGGAGGCTATGCTCCTCTACTAAGGGGACTTTGGAGAATTTTATGCGCTACTCTAGGGGGTTTGTGCTGCCAGATATATTTTGTGAATTCACTCTGAAATTGGTGGAGGAGATACCCCGGGATACGAAAAGGAAGGCATCTAAATAAGTATGTAATTTTGGGTAGGAAGGACATCTTAAGGGCCGTTAGTCTGCCTATCCATGATATGTAAGTGTAATCCCATTTGTCTTTTAGAGTGCGCAGTTCAGCTAGGAGGGGCAAATAGTTGTCTTTGATCATCTGAGGGATATTGCTCGATATCTTAACTCCTAAGTGAGAAATAAAGTTGTTGGCGCAGTGTACTCTAAAATGGGTCTTTAGGGTGTCGACTGTGTCTCGGGAGAAACCCCATGTGAAAATTTCTGTCTTATCTAAGTTTAATTTGTAAAGGGACATGTACCCAAAAGAATCTAAGATTTCCATCAGTCTCGGGAGTGAGGATAGAGGGTCTGAGGAGAATATCGTGATGTCATCAGCAAAGAGCGCTATTTTATGAATAGTGCCATGTAGACGAACTCCATATATTTTTTTTATCTTGTCTGATTTGCTCTGCTAATGGCTCGATTGCCAGGGCAAAAAGAAGAGGTGAGAGTGGACACCCCTGTCTGGTACCATTGGAGATTGAAAAGGGGGGCGAGACGAAGCCTAGTCCTCTAACTACAGCTGAGGGAGTAGAGTAGAGAGCCTGTATCGCTTTGATAATTTGATCTGGGAAACCAAAGGTTTTGAGGACTTCCCATAAGTAGGACCACCGAATGCGGTCAAAAGCCTTCTCTGCATCTAAAGAGATTACAGAGAATGGTCTATTTAGTCTGGTGGATTCAGTGCAAATGTTTAAAAGATGCCTAGTGTTGTCAGGTCCCTCGCGATGTGGAATGAATCCTACTTGGTCTAAGTTTATGAGTTGCGGGAGTAATTTAGAAATGCGTGTAGCGAATAATTTAGCATAAATTTTAACATCTAAATTAATCAGGGAAATTGGCCTGTAATTGGAGCATAAAGATGGGTCTTTTTGTGGCTTGGGGATAGTTATCACCGTGGCTTCCAGGAATTCCTTACTGAAACTTCCCTGTTCTCTAGCGTGGTTAAAGAATCTTAGAAGTAGTGGGGTTAGCTCATTTGTGTAAGTTTTATAAAAGGCTGCTGAGTAGCCATCTGGGCCTGGGGCTTTAAACGGTTTTAAATGTGTTATTACGTATTTAATTTCCCTAGGGGTAAAGGGGGAGGAAAGCGTTTCTTGATCATCAGGCGACAATGAGGGGAGATTTAAGCTGTGAAGAAAGGAGCAAATATTGTCGGCAGGGGTTAGTTTATGGCTTGTTTTTTTCTCTAAATTATACAGATTTGAGTAGAATTTCTCAAAGCATGCACCAATGTCTGAAGGTTTACGGTAGGTCTGGTTTCCAGATTGGATCTGGTGTATTCTTGAGGTACTCGCTCTGTTTTTGAGTTTATTAGCTAGTAGTGTGTCTGCTTTGTTACTCTTGTGGTAAGTAATCTGTTTCAATTTAAATAGATTAGCTTGGGTACGCTTTAGTTCTAGCTGGTTGATATGATTTTTGATCTTTATGATTTGAGCTATGGCTCTATCTGAGGGTGTGTGCCTGTTGAGGAGTTCTAGTCGGCGTAGTTCGATATGAGATTTAGAGAGGGGTAAGCCAGCAAGTTTTTTAAGGTATGCTTGCCTCTTGAGTATGAGACCTCTAAATGTGGCCTTTGCCGCTCCCCAGAGTGTGTCATCTCTAACCTGATTATTATCGTTAGTTTGGCAGTAAAATGTGATGTCTTTTCTAAGGGTCTCCTTAAATGCAGCATCCTGCAAGATATCATGTGGGAGGCGCCATGAAGGCCTTGTATTGTGTCGTTCCGTGGAGCGGAGAGTTACTGATACTAGGTCATGGTCAGACTATGGGCACAAGGAGATATTAGAGTGTGTGACTTGGTCAAGGGTTTCTGCTGAGCAGAAGACATAGTCGAGTCTGGAGTACGTTTTATGGGGGAGTGAGAAGTGAGTGTAGTCTCTGTCTCTAGTGTGGAGTGATCGCCAGATATCATAGTAGCAGAAATGGGTAATAATTTGTCTGAACTTTTGGGAGAGTTGAGCAGAGGGGGTAGCTTGTTTTGTGAGGGTGATTCTTTTCCTGTCTAACGCCGGGTCCCACGTCATGTTAAAGTCCCCCGCTAGCAAGACTCTCCCTATTTTTATCCGGTCAACTGTGTGTAGGATCCGTTTAAGGTATCTGGGTTGATGCGAGTTAGGAAGATAAATAGAGACTAAAGTGTGATCAGTATGGTCCAGCTTACATGTTAGGATGAGAAATCTAGATTGCGGGTCTTTTAGAACTTGGATTGGTTCATAGGCTATTCTTTTATGAATTAAGATTGCTGTGCCTCTGGCTTTCTTTGAGAAGGAGGTGTATTCCAGAACAGTATAGTCTTTAGATATCGTACAAGGCGGGTTGTCTAGCGACCAATGTGTCTCCTGAAGGAAGGCTACATCGGGCTTATGGAATTTGAGCGATCTAGCTAAAAGGCTACGTTTGTGTGGAGAGTTTAGGCCTCTTACATTATGGGTTAGTATTTTAAGGGGGGGCATAAAGATATGTAGGGGGTAGGTCAGGTCTTTGAATGAGAGTTAGTTTAGATGGGGTGGGTGGGGGGGAGGGAAAAAGGCAACAGGTAAAGGGGAAGAGAATTAGCGAAAATAGTTCGCTGTGATGGAGCCCTAGCGTGGGCTGCCTGTGGGGGGGAGAGAAGCAACAAAAGCAGGGGTCAGTAGGGTGAGCCCTGCTCCGCAGTAATCACTATAATCTAAATTGCTATTACAGGTGTGCAAATCTTAAATTGAAAAAACAACAGTGAAATAGTGAGCAAACATATAACTTAATTGTACTCATTATTAGTAAACTTTTAAACTTTAACTCAACCTCAGTTGTGATCTGTTGGAGACAGGTCAAACTTCCAGGTTTAGTGAAGTCCAGGTAAGTTCCAATAGAGGCCACCAGAGACGTTTTTACGGTGGATTAGTTTTAGGTTTCTTAGCTCTTTGTTCTTTGATAGACCATTCAGGAGCTAAAGCTCTCAGCTTTGGGTAGGTAGGCTGTAATGGTGGGGGCTGTTCCGGGAGTAGGCCCCATGTGGCTAAGAGGGCCATACCTTGAGGTATGGAGGTGATCGTGTGGTTCTGGTTATTTCTGGCGACCACTAGGTTTGTAGGATGACCCCACCTGTACTTAATATTAGCTTTCCTCAGAGTTAAAGTGATTTGTTGGAAGGTTTTGCGGTACTGCAGTGTATGATTCGAAAGGTCAGGCAGAAGCTGAATGTCTCTAAATTTTTCTGGCATAGGCGGCCTCTTGAAGGCTGCTTGCATAAGTTTGTCTTTATATATGTAGCTATGGAAGCAGACGATTACATCTCTAGGCTTGTCGGCAGGAGCAGATCGCGATCTTAAAGCTCTGTGGGCTCTTTCCATTGTATCAGTGAGCCCTTCTGGGGTACCCACGAGTACTGCAAACAGTTCCATTAGAAAAGATTGAAGATGAGTATTCTCTACAGTTTCTGGGATGCCCCGAAACCGGATGTTATTTCTGCGAGATCTGTCTTCGATATCTGCCATTTTAAATTCAAGTTGAATCATCTGGTCTGCTAGGGTTTCAGAATAGGCGAGAAGGTTTGTCTGATCTACCGCTAGATCATCCTGTTTCCGCTCAAGTGCTTCAACCCTCTCACCAATCTCTGAAATTTCCTTTTTCAATTCCGCAGAGGAGCGTTGAATCTCCTGAGTGATGGAGCGTGTCTGGCTGGCTAGCATGTGCTGTAGGGTAGCCTTAGTAATGTAGTGATGTGATGGCGCTTCTGAGCGCACACTGGAGTGAGATTCAGCGTCTAGCGACTCAGGATCGCTTAACTCCTCGTTAGTGACAAGGTTAGATTCTTTGCCCGATTGAGTAAAGTGGTCATAAACAGTTTTCTGAGTGCTGGAGGGGGTTTTCCCCTGTCGTCTGGACCCTTGAGGCATTGTTATAGGACTATTAGGTATATCTGTAAATTAAAAATTAGTACCAACCTTCAATTACAAAGTACTCCTGGGATAATCTTAGGAAAATAAAGTACCATACAGCAAAGTTTACTAGTTCTGATATGTATTACTAGACTGCGGAACAGGGATCAACAGTACCCTCTATATTTATGACATTTTGTTACAGCATCACATAATAAATAGAAATTTAACCTCACGGGCCCAACATAGAGGTTCAAGTAAATAAGTCTCTGGCACCTCGGGGACAATGGGATACGACTGTGCAGAAGGGAAAAAGGAGAAGGGAAGTGACCAGCCCAGACTAACTGGACCGGAAAGGGAGAGCTGCCAACGAAAGTTAACAATCAGTGCAGGTCAACAGAATATTGAATGAAGGTTAATAAAATACCTTCCTATTAACTCGTTAACCTATTAGGTCAGGGGTATAGGTGAAGATGGTGTTCTTCAGGATACAATGTTTCGAAAGATGTGTTTCAATGATGGAAGTGTGATGTGGGGTGACCAGGTTATGTGTGGTGATTGTGCGTACTATATCGTGTTAGTGTGTGTAAGGCTAAGGGAGCGTGTCAGTATTTGTATCTATATGCATAGACCGTGGGAGGTAAGTGTTAGTTTCCCTGTTAACTGTTGTGTTGTATCCCTGCAAGACCTCAGGTGTGCAAGTACTTTTGAAGGGAGAGTCTGGATGCTAATGTAGTGAGTTTACTTATCCCCCAATAATTTTTATGGGATCTGGAGGGTGATGTGCAGGTAGATATAATAGTTTTGGGTAGATATGTGGGCTAGTCTGGGACTCAAGAACCTTTAATAAGAGAGCAGTACTTTTTATTCTATCTGTTGGTGTGTCACATACATGAAAAGTTACATTAACCTTTTGTATTATACTATACTGAGAAGCCTGTGGGAAAAAAGGCGTTTAGTTAAGGCAGCAATATGAAAACACACTCCACCTCAGGTTGTGAGCCTGAGGACAATGAAGATGTCGCAGCAGCTGGTATGGAGGAAGAGAAACTAGTGTGAAAATGTCCAAAAAGCAGGGGTTATACCAGATCCCACTACCCAGAGAAGCAGAGAGGCTGTGTGAAATATCAAAGGGTACGTTGTAGGCACTTTGTTTCAGGATGTGGCTGCAGAGCCAGTTCTCAGACCCTACAAGTATAAATATATCACAGCCTCCTAGGCCTCAGTTAGTAAGGTGAGGCAAGGATAGGTTACACTCTCAAGTGCTAGGGATAAGTGGCCTATTCTACACAGCCACTACAGGATTTATTGTAAGTCCCAGGCAGTAAGGGGTCAGTGATCAATCCTAGAGCGCTGGGGCTGCGTCTGCAGATGAAGTATGGCCTATAAGTGCAGTTAGAGTTATTTAGGTAGTTCCGTGTTGCAGGCTTCTTATTGCAGTTGTGTTCTTGCTAGGGTTAATCGCCTGCAGCTGGCCCTAGGGGGGACCAACCGTTACTAAGGACCACAGCTACTTTTCAGGGGTATGTCTAAATTCCACCTCTAATATTCGTCTGAGCAGTTATGCAGGGGAATAGAGGGGTTTTATCTGTAAGAGCCCGGGTACCAGTCTATACAGGGTTCAAAAGTTAGCGGTGTGCTGTCTAATCCCCTGGGTCTGAGAGAGCTGTATAGACAGTCAGGTATCCTGACAGGATCTTACCCGGTTCTTGAGGCTGGAGCTCCAGTGGAACTGTCTTCCAGGTGAGTGTCAGCTCAGGTCTGGTGCAAGTGTAAGAGGCCTCAAGATGGCGGGTGTTTGCGACCTTTTTCTCCCCTATGCTGCGCAGGAGAGAAACTTGATCTAGCCATCTTTGTCCCGCTGGGTCCCCGTAAATCCGACGCTCTCCTTATGACAGATTGCAATCTGCCGTGTGCTGAGGGGTAGCTATCTCACCTCCGAGATCGCTAAGGTGACTTCAAGCTGTCGGGTAGGAATCTCCCACGAGATCCGATGGCGGCTGGTCGTTCCGGAGTGGGTCCCCGGCCCTCCGGAACGAAGTTAGTTGGTGGCGGCAGGGATCAGGTATCAGATGGTGCAAGAAGGGGTAAGTACTCCGGAGCGGAGCCCCGGCCCTCCGGAGTAAGGAAACAGCTGTGCCCGAAAATGATGTTATGGGGTCCACAGGCTTCAGGCAATGTCCTCTTGGGTGGCGGTATCAGTAGAGCGGGTAGATGAGGATGACCCGGTAGGCTCGGCTGATAATTATAAAGCCTATAGGGAGACACCGGCACTCCTGGTTATAGCTAGATTCGGCCTGCACTCTCTGCATCAGTAAGCGGGTCCGCTCGCCACACTGTAGGTGTCCCACATTGAGCTGACTATTAACGTTGGTGGAGCAGATGAAAAAGGGAACCCTGCAGTGAAATAATGTTCACCTGACGAAGCCGACAGCTCAAACACTTTATAGAAGTCAAAATCCACACTTTATATTACTCTTTCAAATGTTTAGTTTACGGAGCTCAGTGTGAACACGTCTTGTCAGGTCAGTGGCTGACTCCGGCCCCTCAGGGGTCAATAAGTTTAATATAGGTGGCGGCGGGGTCCGGGAGCGGCGGTTTAGGGGGTTAAACAATTTATTTAGTTGCGGCGGGTCCAGGGTCTGCAGGATAGGGGTTAATAACTTTATTATAGGTGGCGGCGGTATAGGGGGGGCAGGATAGAGGTAATAGGTATTATGTAGGTGGCGGCGGGGTCCGGGAGCGGCGGTTTAGGGGTTAATACATTTATTATAGTTGCGGAGGGGTCTAGGAGCGGCGGTTTAGGGGTTAATAACTTTATTTAGTTGCAGGGGGCTCCGGGGGCGCCGGTCTAGGGGGTAGAACAGTATAGTTAGTGTGGGTGCTTAGTGACAGCTTATCAATAAAGCTGTATAAAAGCCAAAGAGCAGCGAGATCGGATGAGTGATAACTATCACAGTCCGCTGCTCATCGCCCCGTACTTGGTGCGCAGCTTTTTGACAGCTTTTTTGATAACTTTGGCGAACGTATTCAGGTCCGCGGCAGCGATGCGAGGCGAGCTTAGGCGAGCGTATTGGGGCCGGCGAAGGCAGGTACGTCCGGAGCTTGATATCTAGAGGCCATAGTGTTAGGTTTCTTTAACTTTTTTGGGTCGGTTTATTTTTTAGATTAGAGTTTGGGCTTTTTTTAAAAGAGCTGAATGCCCTTTTCATGGCAATGTAAAAAAGCTGAATGCCCTTTTCATGGCAATGTAAAAAAGCTGAATGCCCTTTTAAGGGCAATGCCATACAAATGTCCTTTTCAGGGCAATGGGTAGCTTAGGTTTTTGTTAGAATTAGGTTTTTTATTTTGGGTTTGGTTGGGTGGTGGGTTTTACTGTTAGGGTGTCTGTATTTTTTTCAAGGTAAAAGAGCTGATTTCAATGCCCTACAAAAGGCCCTTTTAAGGGCTATTGGTAGTTTATTGTAGTCTAGGGGGTGTTTTTATTTGGGGGGGGGGCTTTTTTATTTTATAGCGCTCTTAGATTAGGTGTAATTGTTTTTATTTTTGATAATTTTATTTGTTATTTTTTGTAATTTAGTATTTTAAATTTTTTTTAATTTTAGACAATTTTTTTAGTAGTGTTAGGTTTTTTTAATGTATAATTTCATTTTTTTACTTGGTAGTTATTTTAATTTTAGTATAATAGTTTAATATAATAGTTATGTTAGGTTAATTGTTAGTTTAAATGTAGTTTTTTTTATTTCACAGGTAAGTTTTTATTATTTAAAGATAGTTATATTGAAATTTTTGAAAGTTAGGGGGTGTTAGGTTTAGGGGTTAATAGTTTAATTTAGTGTTTTGCGATGTGGGGGGCTGGCGGTTTAGGGGTTAATAGGTTTATTTAGTGGCGGAGATGTGGGAAGCCGGAGGTTTAGGGGTTAACAACTTTATTTAGTGGCGGCGATGTCGGGGAGCGGCGGAATAGGGGTTAATGTATAATTTAGTTTTTTTACTTGGTAGTTATTTTAATTTTAGTATAATAGTTTAGTATAATAGTTATGTTAGGTTAATTGTTAGTTTAAACTTAGTTTTTTTTAATTTCACAGGTAAGTTTTTATTTATTTAAAGATAGTTATATTGTAATTTTAATTTAAAGTTAGGGGGGTGTTAGGTTTAGGGGTTAATAGTTTAATTTAGTGTTTTACGATGTGGAGGGCCGGCGGTTTAGGGGTTAATAGGTTTATTTAATGGCAGAGATGTGGGAGGCCAGAGGTTTAGGGGTTAATAACTTTATTTAGTGGCGGCGATGTCGGGGAGCGGTGGAATAGGGGTTAATAGCTTTATTATAGTGGCGTCAATGTCGGGGTGCGGGGGAATAGGGGTTAATAACTTTAATGTAGTGATGGCGATGTCAGAGAGCGGTGGAATAGGGTTGAATAACTTTTATTAGTGGCGGCGATGTCGGGAGCGGCAGATTAGGGGTTAATAACTTTTATTAGTGACGGCGATGTCAAGGACGGCAGATTAGGGGTGTTTAGACTTGGGGTTTATGTTAGGGTGTTAGATCGCCATTCCGTGCTTCAGGTGTTAGTTTTTCTCTAACACCTTCTCCTCATTGATGTCTATGCGGAAAGCGCGCACCAGCACGTATTCTCAGCCCTTGGATTTTGTGCGGTATGGAGATTAACGCCACCATATCACACGCACAAGGAGGCTTTTCAGAAGCTTGTAATGGCAGTGCTATGGGGGTGAAATAACACAACTTTTGTTGCTTTAATTTCGCACCCTCTATAGCGCAAAACTCGTAATCTAGGCAAATGTGAGGAATATAATGATAGTCATTTACAATCTATCGGCAGTGGTTTTTATGTCTTCTTTTTTGGGCTGAAAAGGCTAGCTTTGGGTTCTGTGTAATCACAATATCCTGAACATCTTGTTTGCAACTGATTCCTGAACTTGCAAAAAGGTTTTCAAATTCTCATCAAAAGTTCTGTTTCTCCTACACGGCCAAAAAGCTCTCACTTTTCAACAGCTTTTCAAGGACAGTTTCACCTTTTTCAAATCCAACACCTCTAGGCAATTGATAAGTCCTTGACAGGGCATTTTGGACATCTTTAACACTATTTCACCACTATTTTACCACTATTTCACCACTATTTCACCACTATTTCACCACTATTTCACCACTATTTGGAAACAGTCTATTATGTTGCTCAGGTGCAATATATTGTGAGATGGCCACAGGAGACATTGTAGAAGTTTTTTAACACACATGGGGTAGATTTATCAAGCAGCAGATGCTGCTTTTTACCCTGAAGTTTCAGGTCTGCCTGAAACTTAAGAAGCAACGGTCGTAAGACCACTGCTCCTTATCTCATCCGCCACCTCTGAGGTAGCGGATAGCAATTATCCTGATCAGATACGATTGGATGATTGACACCCCCTGTAGCGGCCGATTGGCTGCGAATGTGAAGGGGACGGCATTGCACAAGCATTTAACCAGAAATGCTTGTTTAATATTAAATGCCGACAGAGTATGCTGTCAGCATTTAGCGATGTTGGGCGGACATGATCCACTACAGCGGATCATGTCCGCCCGACATATGATAAATCTACCCCATGGTATTGATTTATTAAAGCTCCATTCATCCCTATTGGAGAGGCTTTATACAGGGAACATGACACATATGTACGTATTTATTGGTATAGTTAAAGGAAAAAGAAAACATTTTTCTTTCATGATTTAGAAAGATTTAGAAAGAGCATGCAATTTCAGGTAACTTTCTAATTTACATCTATTATCTCATTTGCTTCATTCTCTTGATATCCTTTGTGGCCTCGTCTGATTGGCTTACCCATGTGCATTGCTATTTCTTCAACAAAGAATATCTGAAGAATTAAGCATATTAAATAATAGAAGTAAATTGGAATTTACTTTAAAATTGTATTCTCTATCTGAATCATGAATGAAAAATGTTGTGTTTCATGTACCTTTAAATATGTATTTGTTTTGACTAAGTGATATCCTGTACAGCTAAAGGTATCTGCAACAAAAGTCAATTCAGGGCCCCAAAATCTACAAACAGAGTAATATTTGATTATAAGCCTTACTCGCATTGTCGTGATTTTAACTAACAGTACAAGCATTATTAAAATTGTGTTTTTAAAAGAGATCTCTTAATCACAACTTTTATAGGAACCTTTAACAATTAGTTTCCATCTACACCACTACTAAACCATCTGAATGCATATTTTATGTTGTCAGGATGGGCAGACTGTGTGCATAATTTTTTGTTGCTATATGGACGCTTTTTAGCTTTGATAACTATTTTATTCCAAAAATATTTAAATATTTTGTTTATTAAACCAAAATGGATACTACAGGTTTCATGCTTTCGTGACCAGGTTTTTATAGTGGACACTCCTATGCTTATTCTCGATACTGAGTTTCAAAACACCTGTGCATAGTTATGGAATTTACGGTCATGAATGCTCAATCGAGTTTACAAGTTCTATTATGTGAACCAACTTGGTCTCCAAGGTGTGATCTTGTTTAAAGGTATCCTAGGTTATTTGTTTGAGCTATATATATATTTATACAGCACATATTTAAATATATCTCTATAACTATATAACTATAGTGACACCTTGTCATATACAGTATTCCTTTAAAATACTTTTTATACATTTATTTCAATAATAAAGATATATTTTACATTTTATATGCATAAATATGTGTCATACTTTATTTTTAGCACCCTGTGCTATCAATAGTGCTCCCCGTATTATCTGGGCCTTAATAAGTGGCGTGATATTGTTAGCTCAGGCCATGATAACCAATATTGCGACCATGCTAGCTTGCACGTGTATTACAAGTTGAAAGTAAACATGTTCACTCGAGCGCAGATGAAAAAAATTGCGTGGTAGGTTTGCGCAAGTGAAGATCTAGGGGTACGTTTATCAAGCAGCGAATTAAGACCGCTGCTCCTTAACTCTTCCGCTACCTCTGAGGTGGCGGACTTCAAGCCTCCCGATCCGATCGGGATAATTGACACCCCCTGCTAGTGACCGAGTGACCGCAAATGTGCAGGGAGCGGCATTGCACAAGCATTTCTTGTGAAATGTTTGTGCAATGATAAATGCCGATAGCGTATGCTGTTGGCATTTACCAACGTCGGTGGACATGATTTGCTACTTGTCTGCCCGACATTTGATAAATCGGCCCCCTAGCGTAAAGTGAAAGAGTTAAAAAGTGCACTAAACACAACTTAGGTTACAAAGGCAGACATAATAACACATCTTTATACATAGAGATTCCATGTTGATATTTAACTTGATGTCAGTATATGCTCTATGTAAAGCTATATGTTTCCCATGTCTTTTTATTCCTACACTGGATACTGTCTGCCTTTGTCACCTAAGACCCCCTCCTTTATGATTTTTACGACATCCCCTCCTCTCCCTGCACTCAGACCTCTGTAACACTTTCTGTCCTTTTAGCCATCCTGTATTTTAAGATATAATCTGTAAATTCCATGGAATTGGTCAGTATTGCTTCAGGCTTGATTAAGGAAGGAACTCTTACTTATCTATATATAGTTAGTCCAATGTTCTTTCACTTGGAAAAAAATGTTCTTTTTATTTTTAAATATTTATTTATATATATATATATATATATATATATATATATATATATATATATATATATCAAAATAACAAGAGTATTGCATTGAGCAATGGTACTTTTTTATTGGACTAACTATACATTTATAAGATGACAAGCTTTCGGAAGAGTTCCGAATAAAATAAAAAGAACAGTTTCTTCTGTGTGAAGAACATTGGAATGTAAGTGGTAAGTGGTTAGATTTTTTTTCTTCAGCTCGTTCCATTGATGTCTACGGGGAGAAGAAGTTAACGCGGTTGTGATATCCGAAGTCCTGAAGTAAGTGTGCCTGGGGTTTCTCTCAAATGCAAACAAGCCTAAAAGTTTGCTTTGAGCGGTGTTTGCGCATCACTTGTAATCTCTTAAACTCTTAAAATGATGATTAATTCACCATTGTTGCTAATCTTCAGTTGATTATTCTTATTAATCATCATGAAACAACTCTATTCCCATTGTGCATTCCGGCAGCCCCACAACTAAGTGCATTTTTCAAAAATAACATTTTAGCTGTTGCCCAATCACAATTGTGGCATTTTGGCATGCTTGGTTGGATTCATTGTGCGATGTATGTTGGCCACATCAGCAGAGTATAATGCATAAGAAGAGAGTGGGTGGGACAGCCCTATGCAAAGTCCAGGAAGAAGACCAAGGACTGAGCGAACACATGCAGGAATAAAAAAAGTAGGTTTTAATTATAAAAGTATATAATTAGATTACAGGAATTAAAAGTTAGTGACTTTATGCTGAAACATAAAAATTACCATAACTTTGTTATCCTATGGTTTTGATTCACTGGAGTGTAAGATAACACTCCAAGGTTTCTATAACGTGAGATATTTAAGAGATTTGCTGTACTGCAATATTGTTGGTGACTGCTAGGCAAATAATTTAAGCAAACTATTATATTTTGTATTATGAGTATTTGCTTTCTACAACCTGAGTAATAATCCTGAAAGACATCACTTTTAAGTCATGTATGCCTTAAGCCTATAAATAAATAACTCACATTAGGGGTAGAATTCCATTTGTTGTTTGGTATAGCTAGAGGGGAAGCTGGTAACGTTTAGAAAAGCTGCCCAATTGGCTAGCTGTGGAGCAGCACTTGTACTCATGCAGACATTTGTAAGTCTCCACAACTGTGCCTCGAAATAGCCAAATAAAACTCCCACAGTTAAAACTGCAACTATTTGGGAAAAAATGAAATGTGGCTGGTAGGTTAAAGGAAATGTACAGTATTACAACCATGGCTCAATTTCTGCAAATGCTCTGTAGACATATTGTAGAGTAAACTGTACAAAATGTGATTCATGCTGTCACAGTTTGGAAGTGATTTATTTCAATAAATTTAAGTAGTTTGACCACTGACAAACCTAAAATTGTAAAAGCAGTTCAGCATTATTCTTCACTACTAAAAAGTTAAAATGCTACAAGTTGTAACATTGTTTTATTTGTGAACCAATAAATAAAGTGTGTGTGTATATAAATATAAATAACAGAAAAAAAAAGATAAAACACCAGCTCTATACAACCTGTGGTTCTGAAACTAGAATTATATAATGTAATAATACTGTTCTTTTTGCTGATTCCTTATATGTCAATATTACAGGCTATTACGCAACAATATATACAAACACATATAGGGACCGATTTATGAATGTGCGGGTGGACATGATCCGCTGTAGCAGATCATGTCCACCCCACATCGATAAATGCCAACAGCATTCTCTATCGGCATTTATCATTGCACAATGCCACCCCCTTCACATTTGTGGTCAATCAGATGCTAGCAGGGGGTGTCAATCATCCCGATCGTATCTAATCGGGATGATTTCTGTTTGCCGCCTCAGAGGTGACTGACGAGTTAAGGAGCAGCGGTCATAGGTCTGCTGCTTCTTAACTCTTTTTTTCCGGTGAGCCTGAAGGCTTTCGCAGAAACTGCAGGATACGCTGCATAGTAAATCAGCCCCTAAGTCTCAATGGATAAAAAATACTTGTGCTGCTCAAATTGATGCAGTGTTCCCCTTACACTGTAACAATGTTAGAAGAAAAGAGAGAATCAAAAAATAAGCGCACAGACTATAAGTATATACAAAGGTGTAACAGTTTCCTAAAAGGAGCAGTCCTATTGCTTGTCCGCACTTCACCGTGATCAAAGTGCAGCTTATGTGCAAGGAGATAGCTGACTTGCTTACTGGATTTTACCTCAATCCTATGAGGTAAGTTGATCGTTCAGTCCTAGGGGAGAGGATTATATTCCACCCTTCGGTCTTGTCTGTAATGTGTCCCTGCGGTGAAGGCCTGATATCCCCTTATAGGGCGTTTCTCTCAATCTGTCAAAACATCCCTACGGCACATCTAAGGCACCACTCTCCCCATTGTTATCTGTTATCTTCTGTTATGCTGAAGGTTAGCAGTGTGTAGTCAGATGGAGAGAGAGAGAAAATCACTGTCGGCTAGATTTAGAATTTGGCGTTAGCCGTCAAAACCAGCGTTAGAGGCTCCTAACACTGGTTTTGGGCTACCGCTGGTATTTAGAGTCAGTCAGGAAAGGGTCTAACGCTCACTTTGCAGCCACGACTTTTCCATACCGCAGATCCCCTTACGTCAATTGTGTATCCTATCTTTTCAATGGGATCTTTCTAACGCTGGTATTTAGAGTCGTGACAAAACTCCAGCCGCAGAAAAAAGTCAGTAGTTAAGAGCTTTCTGGGCTAACGCCGGTTTATAAAGCTCTTAACTACTGTGCTCTAAAGTACACTAACACCCATAAACTACCTAAGTACCCCTAAACCGAGGTCCTCCCACATCGCCGCCACTCAATTAAAATTTTTTAACTCCTAATCTGCCGACCGCACAATGCCGCCACCTACGTTATCCCTATGAACCCCTAATCTGCTGCCCCTAACACCGCCGACCCCTATATTATATTTATTAACCCCTAACCTGCCGCCCCCGCTATCGCTGACCCCTGCATATTATTATCAACCCCTAATCTGCCGCTCCGTACACCGCCGCAACCTACATTATACCTATGTACCCCTAATCTGCCGCCCCCAACGTCGCCTCCACCTACCTACAATTATTAACCCCTAATCTGCCGACCGGACCACACCGCTACTATAATAAATGTATTAACCCCTAAAGCTAAGTCTAACCCTAACCCTAACACCCCCCTAACTTAAATATAATTTAAATCTAACTAAATAAATTAACTATTATTAAATAAATTATTCCTATTTAAAGCTAAATACTTACCTGTAAAATAAATCCTAATATAGCTACAATATAAATTATAATTATATTGTAGCTATTTTAGGATTAATATTTATTTTACAGGCAACTTTTTAATTATTTTAACCAGGTACAATAGCTATTAAATAGTTAATAACTATTTAATAGTTACCTAGTTAAAATAATTACAAAATTACCTGTAAAATAAATCCTAACCTAAGTTACAATTAAACCTAACACTACACTATCAATAAATAAATTAAATAAAATGCCTACAATTATCTACAATTAAACCTTACACTACACTATCAATAAATAAATTAAATAAAATACCTACAATTATCTACAATTAAACCTAACACTACACTATCGATAAATTAATTAAATACAATACCTACAAATAAATACAATGAAATAAACTAACTAAAGTACAAAAAATAAAAAAGAACTAAGTTACAAAAAATAAAAAAATATTTACAAACATTAGAAAAATATTACAACAATTTTAAACTAATTAAACCTACTCTAAGCCCCCTAATAAAATAAAAAAGACCCCCAAAATAATAAAATGCCCTACCCTATTCTAAAATGAAAATAGAAAAGCTCTTTTACCTTACCAGCCCTGAAAAGGGCCCTTTGCGGGGCATGCCCCAAAGAATTCAGCTCTTTTGCCTGTAAAAAAAAACATACAATACTACCCCCCCAACATTACAACCCACCACCCACATACCCCTAATCTAACCCAAACCCCCCTTAAATAAACCTAACACTAAGCCCCTGAAGATCTCCCTACCTAGTCTTCACCACACCGGGTCCCGATCTGTCCAGAAGAGCCTCCGAAATCTTCGTCCAAGCCCAAGCGGGGGCTGAAGAGTGACGTCCATCCTCCGGCTGAAGTCTGGATCCAAGCGGCAGCTGCCCCTAATACCGCCGCCCCCTGCAGACTCACGGCCGCCCGCATGGGCCGCCAGCAGGGGGTGTCAATCAACCCGATTGTACTCGATCGGGTTGTATTGTGGCGATGTCTGTCCGCCTGCTAAGCAGGCGGACAGGTTATGGAGCAGCTGTCTTTGTGACCGCTGCTTCATAACTGCTGTTTCTGGCGAGTATGAAGACTCGCCAGAAACAGGGGCCATCAAGCTCCCTACGGAGCATGTTAAATAGAGCCCAAAGGATCATACATTTGACACTGTGCCGCTGGTATAACAAGTAATTGAAAACACATTAAGGGTAAATCAATTTTACAGTACACTGTAACTTTAGAGATAAGATATCTAAAAAAAATGACAATATATTTGTAAATTCAAGTCTTTGTCAAATTATTAGTTGATATCTTTCTACTAAAAGAGTTGTTTTCCCTTGGTTTAACTGTACAACAGTTCCACCAATTTTTATGAAGGCTGCAAAAGTTTTACAGAGAGCACAGAGGCTGTGCAATGAGGTATGTCAGCTAGATGCTTCCAGGTGTTCTGAATGACCTCCATTCTCTGCCTCCCTGTGTTTTAGGGGAGTTCCCTCCCGTTCTAGCCATTATGCCACCAAATATGGCCCTTACTACAAAGCCCACGTATGGAAGAAAAAAAAATATGTCCACTAAAAAAAAATTATGTCATGCATCAAATTAGCAAATCCATAGGGCTTCAATACTTTCTAAGGCAGGCATCATGCCACTCATTGGACTTCCAAGTTTGGTCAACATTTTTAAAGAAAAAGATAGCTTTACAAGTGTTTAAGTACACTTTTTTTATTACACATTTTCTAACAATAAATGTGAGCATTAAAGCTTTTTTTGAGTATTTATTTAAACTTCAGGAAGATTGTAAGTTAGATTCACTAACAGTTACCTAGATTACAAGTTTTGCGCTATAGAGGGTGTGCGAAACGAGTACAACAAAAGTTGTTATTATTTCACCCTCTGTAGCGCTGCCATTACGAGTTTTGATAAAGTCGCCTTGTGCGCTCGATATGGTGGTAATGAGCTCCATACCGCATGAAATCCAAGCGCTGCTTTGATATGCTCATGCACGCTTTCCCCATAGACATCAATGGGGAGAGAGTGTTAGAAAAAAAAACTATTGACCCAATTGATGTCTATGGGGAAAAAAAAGTTACGTTTAAACCTAACACCCTAACAGAAACCCCAAGTCTAAACACCCCTAATCTGCTGCCCCCGACATCGCCGACACCTACATAAAGTTGTTAACCCTTAATCTGCCACTCCCGGCATCGCCGCCACCGAAATAAATCTATTCACCCCTAATCTTCAGCTCCCGATATTGCCGCCACTATAATAACGTTATTAACCCCTATTCCCCCACACCCCAACATCTCCCACGCTATAATAAAGATATTAACCCCTATTCCGCTGTTCCCCGACATTGCCACCACTAAATAAAGTTATTAACCCCTAAATCTCTGGCCTCCCACATCACTGGCACTAAATAAACCTATTAACACCTAAACCGCCAGCCCCCCACATCGCAAAAAAAATAAATTAAACTATTAACCCCTAAACCTAACAACTCCCTAACTTTAAATTAAAATGACAAGATCCCTATCTTAGAATAAATAAAAACTTACCTGTGATATTAAAAAAAAAACTAAGTTTAAACTATGTTAAACTAACATTACTATTATATTAAAATTAAAATAACTATCAATTAAATAAATTAAATTACTCATTAAAAAAAACTAACACTACTAAAAAAAAAATCTACAGTTACAAAAAATTAAAAATACTAAATTACAAAAAATAAAAAAATACTAAATTACGAAAAATAACAAACGAAATTATCCAAAATAAAAACAATTACACCTAATCTAATAGTCCTATAAAAATAAAAAAGCCTCCCAAAATAAAATAAAAAACCCTAGTCTACAATAAACTACCAATAGCCCTTAAAAGGGCCTTTTGTAGGGCATTGCCCTAAAAAAATCAGCTCTTTTCCCTGAAAAAATATGCAGAGACCCCCCAACAGTAAAACCCACCACCCAACCAACCCCCCAAAATAAAAACCTAACTCTAACAAAAACCTAAGCTACCCATTGCCCTGAAAAGGGCATTTGTATAGGCATTGCCCTTTAAGGGCATTTAACTATTTTTCTTGCCCTTAAAAGGGCATTTAGCTCTTTTAAGACAAGCCCAAACCCTAATCTAAAAAAAAATACCCACACAAAAAAAGTTTTAAAATACCTAACACTAGCCCCCAATGATTCACTTACAGTTTCTGAAGTCCGGACATCCCGGTGGCGAGAAGCCTTCATTCAGGCAGTGAGGTCTTCATCCACCCAGGCGGCGTCTTCTATCTTCATCCAGGCGGCATCTTCTATCTTCATTCAGGTGGTGCGGAGTGGGTCCACCCTGAAAAGATCCGGCGCGGAGCATCCTCTTCATACGGTAGCCGCCGTATACTGAATTTTCAATGCAAGGGAGTCTTTTCAAAATGGCGTCCCTTGCATTCCTATTGGCTGATTTTATTTTGGAAATTCAAATCAGCCAATAGGATGAGAGCTACTGAAATCCTATTGGCTGTTCAAATCAGCCAATAGGATGAAAGCTACTGAAATTCTATTGGCTGATTTGTATAGAAGGGAGCAAGGGAGGAAGTTTACAGAAAGAAGGGAGGGAGGGAGGGAAAGAAGGGAGGGAAAGAAGGGAGTGAGTTGAGGTAGGGAGTCAGTTGAGGAAGTGAGGGAGAAAGCGAAAGAAGGGAGAAAGGAAGGTATGGAAAAAAGAATACACTTTGAAACAATCACTGCCACATGCAGCAACATACATTAATTACCATTATTCAAGTAATTCAACTTTTTAAGTGTCCGTTTCCTATTTACTCCATGGGTTCATGAGTGCGGAGAAAGCTAGCTATTAGTAGCTAACATATATTAGCACTGAGAGTTTATAATTAGACATCACAAGCTGATCTAAGCAGTGCACAGATGCATCCAGTCTGTTAGCTGCTAAGACCTGCAATAAGCACTGCGCTCGCAGACCCATCACAGCTGATAAGGGGAGGCAGCATATTGGCACAAGGTCTTCTCCTCCAGCCTCACCTTGGAAGCATATTCCCGGTCAAGTTTCTCACAAAGAATGTTCCCACTGCAAAAATGCCAGTGGCTCTAAATGAAGCAATGTTTTAAAGGAGCACTGCCTGTAAAGAGTGACCTTAATCAGTGCATGTGCCTTGTCTTCTCTGTAAAAGCCTGCACTTTATCACTCACTGTACTGTATGCTGGCTTTTAGAGAGAGGATAGGACAGATGTGCTGCCCATCCTAAATCTGCTGCCCTAGGTACCGGCCTTGTTGGCCTAGGCCATAATACGCCCCTGCAGGAAGTTGTCAATGGGAAGAAGGTTTACCTTCCAAAATGACAATGACCCAAAGCACACAGCAAAAATGACCACACAGTGGTTGAAGGAGAAAAAGGTGAATGTCCTTGCATGGCCTAGTTAGAGCCCAGACTTAAAACCCATTAAATATCTGTGGCATGACTTGAATACTGCAGTCCACAAAAGGTCACCATCAAATGTAACAGAACTGGAGCAGTTCTGCAAAGAAGAGTGGGCAAATATCGCACAGTCTAGATGTACAAAGTTAGTAGAGACATACTGTATCCCAACAGACTAAAGGCTGTAATTAAAGCAAAATGTGGTTCAACAACATACTAACACAAGGGGGTGATCCTTTTTCTAACTCAGTGATTCTGTTTTTGAATTGTCTTTATTTTTGCCTGACATGTTGTTGCTATATCTTTCACTTGGATGTTATATGTTGCACTGAGTAATTACAACTGGATAAACAAAAACTGTGCCTGTCTTTATTTCAGACTGCAAAGCAACAAAATGTGATTATTTTCAAGAGGGGTGATTATTTTCAATACCCACTGTAAAAAGGGAGAGATTACGAGTGGAATGGTAGTCTGCGCTCGTGCATTAACTACGCTAGACGGAGGCTTCTTGCGTGTGTATATATATATATATATATATATCCTGATGTTTTTTTGGTAAAATATATCTATACCTATATTTCTATATGGTTATAAATAGGTGTAGATATATGCAGATACATAAAGGAATATCTATTTAAAAATACTTAAAACATATCCCCCTATGTGAAAACAACTGGAATTTGAAATATTTTAATTAAATACATAGGCATCTATTTATCAAGCTGTCAACCGCAAATACGCTGGAATTCCACAGCGTATTTGTGGCGAGCCTGATTCGCCTTAGTTATCAAACCCTACAAACCGGCAAAAGTAGAATTTAGTCACGTAACATACGACAGAGATCGATGCTTACGTCACTACAGATGTTCCGAATGCAAGTTCGGCACAATCTGACTACTTTTGTAAGTTATCAAATATCTACCAGGTACGCTCGCCACTATTCAGGCCCAGCGTACCTGATTTTCAATCCACCGCCATGGAGGCGGTGGATGAAATAGGAATCAATGGGAGTCGGAAAACAGCGAAAGCTTATGTTCGCTGCTGCCCGATATCCCATTGATTCCTATGGGAATGTTTACACCTAACACCCTAACATGTACCCCGAGTCTAAACACCCCTAATCTGCCCCCCCTACACCGCCGCCACCTACTTTATACTTATTAACCCCTAATCTGCTGCCCCCTACACCGCCGTCACTTACATTATATTTATTAACCCCTAATCTGCCCCCCTACACTGCCGCCACCTACCTACATTTATTAACCCCTAATCTGCCGCCCCCAACGTCGCCGCCACTATATTAAATTTATTAACCCCCAAACCTAAGTCTTACCCTAACACCCCTAACTTAAATCTAATTTAAATAAATCTAAATAAATATTCCTATCATTAAATAAATTATTCCTATTTAAAACTAAATAGTTACATTGTAGCTATCTTAGGGTTTATTTTTATTTTACAGGCAACTTTGTATTTATTTTAACTAGGTAGAATAGTTATTAAATAGTTATTAACTATTTAATAACTTCCTAGTTAAAATAAATACAAAAGTACCTGTAAAATAAAACCTAACCTAAGTTACAATTACACCTAACACTACACTATAATTAAGTAAATTCCCTAAACTAAATACAATTAAAAATTTTTATCTAAAGTACAAAAAACCCCCACTAAATTACAGAAAATAATAAACAAAGTACAAGATTTTTAAACTAATTACACCTAATCTAATCCCCCTAGCAAAATATAAAATCCCACCCAAAATAAAAAAAGCCCTACCCTACACTAAATTACAAATAGCCATTAAAAGGGCCTTTTCCGGGGCATTGCCCCAAAGTAATCAGCTCTTTTACCTGAAAAGAAATTACAACCCCCCCAACATTAAAACCCACCACCCACACAACCAACCCTACTCTAAAACCCACCCAATCCCCCCTTAAAAAACCTAACACTAACCCCCTGAAGATCACCATACCTTGAGAAGTCTTCACCCAACCGGGCCGAAGCCCTCAACAAAGCCGGCAGAAGTGGTCCTCCAGACGGGCAGAAGTGGTCCTCCAGATGGGCAGAAGTCTTCATCCAGGCGGCATCTTTTATCTTCATCCATCCGGCGCGGAGCGGCTCCATCTTCAAGACATCCAACGCGGAGCATCCTCTTCTGATGACGGCGACTCAAGAATTAAGGTTCCTTTAAGTGACGTCATCCAAGATGGTGTCCCTTCAATTCTGATTGGCAGAAAGAATTCTATCAGCCAATTGGAATTAAGGTAGGAAAAATCCTATTGGCTGATTGGATTTTTCCTACTTTAATTCTGATCGGAATTGAAGGGACGCCATCTTGGATGACGTCAATTAAAGGAAACTTCATTCTTCAGTCGCCGTCGTCAGAAGAGGATGCTCCACATCGGATGTCTTGAAGATGGACCCGCTCCGCGCCGGATGGATGAAGATAGAAGATGCCGCCTGGATGAAGACTTCTGCCCATCTGGAGGACCACTTCTGCCCGTCTGGAGGACCAGTTCTGCTGGCTTCGTTGAGGACTTCGGCCCAGTTGGGTGAAGACTTCTCAAGGTAGGGTGATCTTCAGGGGGTTAGTGTTAAGTTTTTTTAAGAGGGGATTGGGTGGTTTTTAGAGTAGGGTTGGTTGTGTGGGTGGTGGGTTTTAATGTTTGGGGGGGTTGTAATTTTTTTTTACAGGTAAAAGAGCTGATTACTTTGGGGCAATGCCCCGCAAAAGGCCCTTTTAAGGGCTATTTGCAATTTAGTGTAGGGCAGGGCTTTTTTATTTTGGGGGGGATTTTTTATTTTGTTAGGGGGATTAGATTAGGTGTAATTAGCTTAAAAATCTTGTACTTTGTTTATTATTTTCTGTAATTTAGTGTTTCTTTTTTTGTACTTTAGATAATTTTTTTAATTGTATTTAATTGTATTTAGTTTAGGGAATTTATTTAATTATAGTGTAGTGTTAGGTGTAATTGTAACTTAGGTTAGGTTTTATTTTACAGGTACTGTTGTATTTATTTTAACTAGGAAGTTATTAAATAGTTAATAACTATTTAGTAACTATACTACCTAGTTAAAATAAATACAAAGTTGCCTGTAAAATAAAAATAAACCCTACGATATCTACAATGTAACTATTAGTTATATTGTAGCTATTTAAGGGTTTATTTTACAGGTAAGTATTAAGTTTTAAATAGGAATAATTTATTTAATGATAGGAATATTTATTTAGATTTATTTAAATTAGATTTAAGTTAGGGGGTGTTAGGGTTAGACTTAGGTTTAGGGGTTAATAAATTTAATATAGTGGCGGCGACGTTGGGGGCGGCAGATTAGGAGTTAATAAATGTAGGTAGGTGACCGCGGTGTAGGGGGGCAGATTAGGGGTTAATAAATATAATGTAGGTGGCGGCGGTGTAGGGGGGGCAGATTAGGGGTTAATAAGTATAATGTAGGTGGTGGTGGGCCCTGGGAGCAGCAGTTTAGGGGTTAATACGTTTATTTAGTTGCGGCGGGGTCCAGGAGTGGCGGTATAGGGAGTAAACAGTATAGTAGAGTGGCAGTGTTTAGTGACAGGGTTACAATAAAGCTGTAGAAAAGCTGAAGAGCAGCGAGATCAATGACTGTTAGTTAACAACAATCCGCTGCTCATCGCAGCTTTTTGACAGCTTTTTTGATAATTTTGGAGAACGTATTCAGGACCGCGGCAGCGATGTTAGGCGATCTTAGGCGAGCGTATTGGTGCCGGCGAATGCAAGTCAGTTGACACTTTGATAAATAGATGCCATAGTTAAAACCTTTATTAAATATGAATATTGCATCTATATGCTTTTACATGTAAATAAATACACATATAAATGCATAAATACATATAAAGACACATATAAACATGTATATATATATATATATATATATATATATATATATATATATATAGTATATATATATATATATATATATATATATATATATATATATATATGTGTGTGTGTGTATCTCTATGTTAAAGGCCTTTGCATGCCTTTTTTTTCCCTAACACTTGAAACCGCATATCTTTAAGCCCTTATACCATTTTGTTGCAACTTTTTAACGTATTTTTAATGTGTTTTGTGCAATTTTCTTGTCTCGCGTAACAGCTAACCAGAGCTCTGAAGTCACGCTATCAGAGGTCAGATGTTAAAGGGCATCCTATCATCAGTGGGATAGGTTCAGTGTCTTGGTGTTTGCTTTTAGGGCTATGAGTAAGGCTTAAAAACGGTACTGCGTTAGCCTAATTGAATGTTTGTCAACTATGGTCTGATGCTCTGTTTTTACCTTTGTGTTATTAATTATTAAGGCCTACAGTGTATTTTATTATATTACATATTATTTGAAGTAAAATGTCAAAATTATATATTTGTAATTATTACTTCTAATTTTGAGCTTTTTTTTAAGCCTGCAGATTCCAAAAATGGCCAAAGCCCATTTACAGTTTTACCCATAAGAACTAAATATAACATCAGCTTACACTTGCTTTTATTCGATCTGGAAAAAGTTTTTGAACTTTTACAGTCTTCCCAAGAAAGCAGACTAAAGTCAGCAAAATCCTTCCACAGTTATGATGCATTGAAAGTGTCTAAAGGCTCTTCAGAAAAAAGACCATTAACACTTAAAAGAAATAGGACTGCTGGATCTTTATCACAAATGGATGGGCAAGTTTCTGAAACTAATGCCAAAGAAAATACTATTCGTCCTTTAGAAGAGAGTGTCAGTATCAAGAGGAATAAGAAATTTAAAAGCACCAAAAAAGACAAGACTAAGCCATCTGGAAAAGTTGATGTAAATATGGTTATGGATGCAGCTAAGCTCCTTATTTCATGTCTGTTACCCTGGGGGCTAGATAAAGAACTGGACAACTTTTGCATTAGACACTTAGATATTCTGAAACTTCATGGCTCAGTTAGTTTTGGAACTATATCAGATGAAGATCATGTGTCTTTAATGTTACCAGGATGGAATGAAACCAACAAAAATAAGGTTGAAAATCTTTCTCATAATTTGTTTTCACAAAAAGTAGTAGAGCTGTCTACTAAATATGCTTTTGCTACAGAAAAACATAAAGCAAGTCATGGAAAACAAGAAAACAATAGTCTAAGCACATTAGGTCTTGATACTCTCTTACAGTTTCTAAAGAAGATATTTCTGGTCAATAAAACATTAAAAATGGACACGGATTCAAAATTTGCCACCCGACCTAGAAGGTATGATTAATAGCCATAATCATTCTTAATGAGTTTCTGATTATTACTATTTAAACACCTGCTAATAGACAACAGGGGATAATTATTTGCTAATAAATATAAATTATGGTTGAATTAAAATGTTCATCTAGTCTATTCTATAAATTATGTAATAGTTTCTCAAATATTTTGCCCTATAATTTGCAAATATAAAATATAACATTAAAAATTAAACATTCAGTGTTAAAAATGTATGTAAAATTTGAAGCAGTAACTTAAAGGGACACTGAACCCAATTTTTTCCTTTCGTGATTCAGATAGAGCATGCAATTTTAAGTTGACTCCTTTTATCATTTTTTCTTAGTTTTCTTGCTATCTTTATTTGATAAAAAAGGCATCTAAGCTATTTTTTTTCCAGATCATGGACAGCTCTTGTTTATTGGTGGGTGAATTTATCCACCAATCAGCAAGAACAACCCAGGTTGTTCACCAAAAATGGGTTGGCATCTAAACGTACATTCTTGCTATTTAAATAATTAAAGAAATTTGATAATAGGAGTAAATTAGAACGTTGCTTAAAATTGCATGCTCTATCTGAATCACGAAAGAAAAAATTTGGTTTCAGTGTCCCTGGTTATTGCTACTGTGAGCTCGCGGTAGCAATTAGTGCTTATAAAATTAACCAGAGCTCAGATCTCTGGTTAATTTTATAAATGTCCACTAAATGCCCCCAAAATCTTATTTTCCCTAACAAATAGCTGTTTAAATTGAATACCTCTGCTCTTTCCAATTTGCTGCATTTTGCTTAAAATCCAATGAATATTAGCAGGAATTGCCTGTCAATGCGCATTAGTAATAAGTGCACTGCTGATACTGCATTGTTTCAAATTCAGTTTAAACAACTTTTACTTCACAAGAAAAAAGACAGATGCGCCACATGGCCCAATATTGTTTGTTCCACACGGTGTGTATAGTAAAGATGTGCAAGATTACACTCACATGTATTAAAGCACTCCAAATAGTGCCGTGGGAGCAGTCTAGGATCTATAACAGTCACCCAGCAGACCGACCTCTTGGAAGGGAAGTATAATCTGTAGTGTGGAAATACAAGAAGACACAAAGGTGCCTATATGGACCCAGGAGTAAATGGTATGTGTGGTATGATATATACTCACATTTGGTGTTGCATCTCCAATGATGCTAGTCAGACAGGAAGGGATCAATACAGTCACCCAACAGACTTTAACAAGGTAAACAGCATTTGGCAGAGTCCCAAGATGTCCAGTGAGTAAAAAAAAAATATTGATCCAAAGAATACAGTGCAGCAATTTTTTTATATAAAAGTAACAAACTTTACATAAAATAGTTAAAAACAAGCGACACGTTTCTCAGTAACAAGCTGTTTCATCAGGCTTATAAAAAATGACAAAAAACACTTGCTATATTTACACCAAACATGCTCTCAAACCGTTAGCTCTCTTAAAACTTACTTGGTTTCATTCCTTTTAAAATTAGACATATTACTATAATCAATGGCGTCCATTGAGTCATATTGGCGTTCCCTATTTATTACGATATCCAATATATGGTATTAATTGCCCAATTTAAAAGTCCAAGATTAAGATCACTGGGGTTTTAGCTAATTACATATACACATACTATGTTTAGATATTCATATCTCATACATGTCTATCAATCAGAAATTAATCGTTAACTGTCACAATAACAACACTACTGGCAATTTCCTTATAATCGTTTATGTCTATCTGATCAAGATTTAATATTCACCACTCTAGGTATTTTACACAAAGAACTGTTTTGTGATCTATGAACATGAGGGATCGTGGTAACAACTACACATCTGACAGCTTTCACACACTCACTACGGCATTAGTACATTGACACACCTCCCGTGACGACAGCTGTAATGACAGGTTGAGACTATCCGCTAGCATTGGTTTACTCCCTACACACCCCCAATGATGACATCCCACGAATGGCTCAATATGCAATTTATTTAAAATATACCGCGCTATTAAGTGAAAGGCTATAAATGCAACGGACTTAGATCTATACACATCCACAATGATGATGCTGCCTGATTGGTATATAATTCTAAGATAACATGTAGCGCAATTGATTGACAGATCATGTCATACGCACGCGCAGTAAGAAATAGGGAACGCCAATATGACTCAATGGAAGCCATTGATTATAGTAATATGTCTAATTTTAAGAGGAATGAAACCAAGTAAGTTTTAAGAGTGCTAACGGTTTGAGAGCATGTTTATCTTCTTTTTATCTTCCCAAAAAGGGAATAAATATAAACAATATCAGCTATATCTATACTATACTGACACTTATGAAATAACAAATGAAATGCTGAAAATACATGAAGTTATTTTTTATGCCTTTAATGTTTACAACATTAGGTAGACTATAACTATGAAATTATGTTATGTGTGTTCTAATGAATTTGCATTAATTTGTTATTAGAATCTGAAATGTTTGTGACATAATTTAATCTAATGCTGATAGGCTCTAACATGAGGGAGTTGCCTATAGCCACTCCCCTCACAAGTGTGGCTAATGATGTTGATACAATTGTTTGGTGTATATATAGCAAGTGTTTTTTGTCATTTTTTATAAGCCTGATGAAACAGCTTGTTGCTGAGAAATGCGTCGCTTATTTTTAACTATTTTAAGTAAAGTTTGTTACTTTTATATAAAAACACTTGCTGCACTGTATTCTTTGGATCAATATTTTTATTTGACCCACTGGACATATTGGGACTCTGACAAATGCTGTTTGCTTTGTTAAAGTCTGTTGGGTGACTGTATTGATCCCTTCCTGTCTGACTAGCATCAAATGTGAGTATATATCATACCACACATACCATTTACTCCTGGGTCCAAACTGTACTAGGCCATATAGGCACCTTTGTGTCTTCTTGTATTTCCACACTACAGATTATCCTTCCCTTCCAAGAAGTCGGTCTGCTGGGTGACTGTTATAGATCCCAGACTTCTCCATCTGCACTATTTGGAGTGCTTTAATACATGTGAGTGTAATTTTGCACATCTTTACTATACACACCGTGTGGAACAAACAATATTGGGCCATGTGGCGCATCTGTCTTTTTTCTTGTTTTTAGATTGCTATCCTGGGATCCAGACCGGGTCCTCTACAGATTGCTGCCTATATTATATCTACTTCACAACAAGAGACTCTCATTTATCTTTTTTACAGTGTTTAATCAATTGTCTATTTGGATTAATACTGTATTATTACTGTTAATACTGTTAATATAATTGTTTCTTATATACATAATTTGGTTTTAATTTGGCTCTCATTTGTGCCAGATAATATATAGACATAATTCATATTATATCCTACTACTGTTCCAATTATTGGCTCACTTGTATTGTATATCCATATAAGGGCGCCCCCTATCTAGTAGAATAACTTTTACTTCACATTTTTTTAAGTAAAGAAAAAATACCAACATGCTTATATGCTGCACTTTCATGTTGATGATGATAGGAATTTGAGTGCAATGTTCCTTTAAATGAATAAGTACCCATCTGCAATACATTTTTGCAGCTTATATGAATCAGTCCCTCCCTCTATCTATCACTCTTTCCCTCACTTCCTCTCTCTATATTTACTGTTTAAAGCAGATACAAAAAATGATTTGTCCACTTTTTCAGTTGTGAAATTTCTCACTGTATGACCTATAAATGTAGGAGATTTAGTGTTTTTAAGGTAATTTTAGGACTGGTCAATTTTTTTGCCCTTATAGTCAAGAAAAGATGGAATCTGTTCGCTCCAAATGGAAAAATTCTGAAAATGTCAGCTCATCAGTTCCGGCATTTCCAGTTGAGCTTCTGCAAGGTAAGTTGATAATCATAAATCAGATAATAAGGATATAAGTGCAGTAACTCTTCCAACACTAGGGAAGATAAACAGTGTCAGATATATCTAATAGCAATAGAAAATATTACAATTAACTACATGGAGCCAAATAGAAAGCGGAAAGCTCTTTTAAAAGGGTGCATTTTTAGGGCCAGATTACAAGGGGAGCGTTATTTAAAGGGATACTAAACCCACATTTTTTCTTTGATGATTCAGATAGAGCATGCAATTTTAAGCAATCTATTTTAAGGAATTTAATGTAAGGAGCCGGACCATTTTAAATTCAGAACCCTGGATAGCACTTGCTGATTGGTGGCTACAGTTACCACCAATCAGCAAGTGCAACCAAGGTGCTGAACCAAAAATGGGCTGGCTCCATAGCTTAGTTTTCTGCTTTTTCAAATAAAGATAGATAGCAAGAGAACAAAGAAAAATTGATAAAAGGAGTAAATTAGAAAGTTGCTTAAAATTGCATGCTCTATCTGAATCATGGAAAAAAATGGGTTTAGTGTCCCATTAACGCTCACACGCTAAGTCCGCTAGAAGTAAGCTATTTGCGCGAGCAGGGTAGCGTTCGTATTAAAAGATTAAATTAAAAATTTATATCTTGCTCGCTAACCCAATGCGTTATTTTATTCATAAATACATATTTCTACATATATCTGATCGTATTTTTATATAATATATATCTATACCTATATATAGTTTATTATACATAAGTATAGGTATATAGAGATATATATACTATCTAAAAATACATAGAACATATCCTGCTATGTGCAGAACATTGGAATGTGAAATATTTACAGTAAATATAATATAATATACAGTATATTTCTACACATATCTGATGGTATTTTGGTACAATATACTGTATAGAGTAGAGTATCTATACCTATATAAATATATGATTATATATAGGTATAGATATTTACAGATATGGAATATGTATTTATAAATACTTAGAAAATATTCCCCTATGTGAAGAACATTGGGATGTGAAATATTTACAGTAAATACACAGTTAAACACTTTATTAAATATGAATATTTTACATGTTTTCAAATACTTGACTGCAAAGGGCTCCAATTCTCATATATATATATATATATATATATATATATATATATATATATATATATATATATATATAAATATATTTATCATTTTTGTGTCTCTAAATACATATATAAACATATCAATACATAAATACATATGTACACACATATATACAGTATATACTGTATATATATATATATATATATATATATATATATATATATATATATACACACACACATGTATATGTATGTATCTCTATGTTTAAGCCCTTTGCATGCCTTTTTTTTTTCTATCACCTGAGACCTCATATCCTTGAGCCCTTATAACATTTTTGTGCAATATTTTTTTTTAATAATTGTTATTAGATAATGTTATTATGGGTGTAACTGTACATTTAAAGGGACAGTCTAGTCCAAAATAAACTTTCATGATTCAGATAGAGAATGTAACTTTAAACAATTTTCCAATTTACTTTTATCACCAATTTTGCTTTGTTTTCTTAGGCCTAGATTTAGAGTTTGGCATTAGCCGTGAAAACCAGCGTTAGAGGCTCCTAACGCTGGTTTTAGGCTACCGCCGGTATTTGGAGTCACTCAAAATAGGGTCTAACGCTCACTTTCCAGCCGCGACTTTTCCATACCGCAGATCCCCTTACGTAAATTGAGTATCCTATCTTTTCAATGGGATTTTTCTAACTCCGGTATTTAGAGTCGTTTCTGAAGTGAGCGTTAGACATCTAACGACAAAACTCCAGCCGCAGGAAAAAAGTCAGTAGTTAAGAGCTTTCTGGGCTAACGCCGGTTTCTAAAGCTCTTAACTACTGTACTCTAAAGTACACTAACACCCATAAACTACCTATGTACCCCTAAACCGAGGTCCCCCCACATCGCGACACTCTAAAAAAAATTTTTAACCCCTAATCTGCCGACCGCCACCTACGTTATCCTTATGTACCCCTAATCTGCTGCCCCTAACACCGCCGACCCCTGTATTATATTTATTAACCCCTAATCTGCCCTCCTCAACGTCGCCTACACTTATTAACCCCTAATCTGCCGACCGCAAAGCGCCGCCACCTACGTTATCCTTATGTACCCCTAATCTGCTGCCCCTAACACCGCCGACCCCTATATTATATTTATTAACCCCTAATCTGCCCCCCACAACGTCGCCTCCACCTGCCGACCGGACCTCAGCGCTACTATAATAAAGTTATTAACCCCTAATCCGCCTCACTAACCCTATCATAAATAGTATTAACCCCTAATCTGCCCTCCCTAACATCGCCGACACCTAACTTCAATTATTAACCCCTAATCTGCCGACCGAATCTTGCCGCTATTCTAATAAATGTATTAACCCCTAAAGCTAAGTCTAACCCTAATACTAACACCCCCCTAAGTTAAATATAATTTAAATCTAACGAAATTAATTATCTCTTATTAAATAAATTATTCCAATTTAAAGCTAAATACTTACCTGTAAAATAAATCCTAATATAGCTACAATATAAATTATAATTATATTATAGCTATTTTAGGATTTATATTTATTTTACAGGTAACTTAGTATTTATTTTAACCAGGTACAATAGCTATTAAATAGTTAAGAACTATTTAATAGCTAAAATAGTTAAAATAATTACAAATTTACCTGTAAAAGAAATCCTAACCTAAGTTACAAATAAACCTAACACTAGACTATCAATAAATTAATTAAATAAACTACCTACAATTACCTACAATTAACCTAACACTACACTATCAATAAATTAATTAAATACAATTGCTACAAAGAAATACAATTAAATAAACTAGCTAAAGTACAAAAAATAAAAAAGAACTAAGTTACAAAAAATAAAAAATTATTTACAAACATAAGAAAAATATTACAACAATTTTAAACTAATTACACCTACTCTAAGCCCCCTAATAAAATAACAAAGCCTACCAAAATAAAAAAATGCCCTACCCTATTCTAAATTACTAAAGTTCAAAGCTCTTTTACCTTACCAGCCCTGAACAGGGCCCTTTGCGGGGCATGCCCCAAGAAATTCAGCCCTTTTGCCTGTAAAAAAAAACATACAATACCCCCCCCAACATTACAACCCACCACCCACATACCCCTAATCTAACCCAAACCCCCCTTAAATAAACCTAACACTAAGCCCCTGAAGATCATCCTACCTTGTCTTCACCATACCAGGTTCACCGATCGGTCCAGAAGAGCTCCTCCGATGTCCTGATCCAAGCCCAAGCGGGGGGCTGAAGAGGTCCATGATCCGGCTGAAGTCTTCATCCAAGCGGGCCAGAAGAGGTCTTCCATCCGATTGAAGTCTTCATCCAAGTGGCATCCATCCGGAGCTAAGCGGCAGCATCCTGAAGACCTCCACCGCGGAACATCCATCCTGGCCGACGACTGAACGACGAATGACGGTTCCTTTAAATGACGTCATCCAAGATGGTGTCCCTCGAATTCTGATTGGCTGATAGGATTCTCTCAGCCAATCGGAATTAAGGTAGGAATATTCTGATTGGCTGATGGAATCAGCCAATCAGAATCAATTTCAATCCGATTGGCTGATCCGATCAGCCAATCAGATTGAGCTCGCATTCTATTGGCTGTTCCGATCAGCCAATAGAATGCAAGCTCAATCTGATTGGCTGATTGGATCAGCCAATCAGATTGAACTTGATTCTGATTGGCTGATTCCATCAGCCAATCAGAATATTCCTACCTTAATTCCGATTGGCTGATAGAATCCTATCAGCCAATCGGAATTCGAGGGATGCCATCTTGGATGACGTCATTTAAAGGAACCGTCATTCGTCGTTCAGTCGTCGGCCAGGATGGATGTTCCGCGGTGGAGGTCTTCAGGATGCTGCCGATTCGCTCCGGATGGATGCCGCTTGGATGAAGACTTCAATCGGATGGAAGACCTCTTCTGGCCCGCTTGGATGAAGACTTCAGCCGGATCATGGACCTCTTCAGCCCCCCGCTTGGGCTTGGATCAGGACATCGGAGGAGCTCTTCTGGACTGATCGGTGAACCTGGTATGGTGAAGACAAGGTAGGATGATCTTCAGGGGCTTAGTGTTAGGTTTATTTAAGGGGGGTTTGGGTTAGATTAGGGGTATGTGGGTGGGGGGTATTGTATGTTTTTTTTTACAGGCAAAAGAGCTGAATTTCTTGGGGCATGCCCCGCAAAGGGCCCTGTTCAGGGCTGGTAAGGTAAAAGAGCTTTGAACTTTAGTAATTTAGAATAGGGTAGGGCATTTTTTTATTTTGGGGGGCTTTGTTATTTTATTAGGGGGCTTAGAGTAGGTGTAATTAGTTTAAAATTGTTGTAATATTTTTCTTATGTTTGTAAATAATTTTTTATTTTTTGTAACTTAGTTCTTTTTTATTTTTTGTACTTTAGCTAGTTTATTTAATTGTATTTCTTTGTAGCAATTGTATTTAATTAATTTATTGATAGTGTAGTGTTAGGTTAATTGTAGGTAATTGTAGGTAGTTTATTTAATTAATTTATTGATAGTCTAGTATTAGGTTTATTTGTAACTTAGGTTAGGATTTCTTTTACAGGTAAATTTGTAATTATTTTAACTATTTTAGCTATTAAATAGTTCTTAACTATTTAATAGCTATTGTACCTGGTTAAAATAAATACTAAGTTACCTGTAAAATAAATATAAATCCTAAAATAGCTATAATATAATTATAATTTATATTGTAGCTATATTAGGATTTATTTTACAGGTAAGTATTTAGCTTTAAATTGGAATAATTTATTTAATAAGAGTTAATTAATTTCGTTAGATTTAAATTATATTTAATTTAGGGGGGTGTTAGTATTAGGGTTAGACTTAGCTTTAGGGGTTAATACATTTATTAGAATAGCGGCGAGATTCGGTCGGCAGATTAGGGGTTAATAATTGAAGTTAGGTGTCGGCGATGTTAGGGAGGGCAGATTAGGGGTTAATACTATTTATGATAGGGTTAGTGAGGCGGATTAGGGGTTAATAACTTTATTATAGTAGCGCTCAGGTCCGGTCGGCAGATTAGGGGTTAATAAGTGTAGGCAGGTGGAGGCGACGTTGTGGGGGGCAGATTAGGGGTTAATAAATATAATATAGGGGTCGGCGGTGTTAGGGGCAGCAGATTAGGGGTACATAGGGATAATGTAAGTAGCGGCGGTTTACGGAGCGGAAGATTAGGGGTTAATAATAATATGCAGGGGTCAGCGATAGCGGGGGCGGCAGATTAGGGGTTAATAAGTGTAAGGTTAGGGGTGTTTAGACTCAGGGTACATGTTAGAGTGTTAAGTGCAGACGTAGGAAGGGTTACCGCATAGCAAACAATGGGGCTGCGTTAGGAGCTGAACGCGGCTTTTTTGCAGGTGTTTGGGTTTTTTTCAGCTCAAACAGCCCCATTGTTTCCTATGGGGGAATCGTGCACGAGCACGTTTTTGAGGCTGGCCGCGTCCGTAAGCAACTCTGGTATCAAGAGTTGAAGCTGCGTTAAAAATGCTCTACGCTCCTTTTTTGGAGCCTAACGCAGCCTTTATGTGGACTCTCGATACCAGAGTTATTTTTATGGTGCGGCCAGAAAAAAGCCGGCGTTAGTTTTTCGGGTCGTTACCGACAAAACTCCAAATCTAGGCCTTAGTATTCTTAGTTGAAGCTAAACCTAGGAGGTTCATATGCTAATTTCTAAGCACTTGAAGGCCGCCTCTTCTCTCAGGGCATTTTGACAGTTTTTCACAACTAGAGGGCGTTAGTTCATGTGTGCCATATAGATAACACTGTGCTCATGCACATGGAGTTCAGGTGAGGCAGCTCTGATTGGCTAAAATGGATGTCTGTCAAAAGAACTGAAATAAGGGGGCAGTTTGCAGAGGCTTATATATAAGGTAATCACAGAGGTAAAAAGTGTATTATTATAGCTGTGTTGGTTGTGCAAAACTAGGTAATCGGTAATAAAGGAATTATCTATCTTTTTAAACAATAAAAATTCTGGTGTAGACTGTCCCTTTAAATGTATTTTTGATGTGTTTTGTGACACTTTTTGTTTCACAAAACAGTTAACCAGAGCTATGAGGATGCAGTAATCATTCTAGTATAAATCATGATTGCGCTCACACGTTCGCATTTACTTTCAACTATTACGAGCGATACATCGTAGTTGGGCAAACAGCTGTGATAAACCCAATGTCACTTGCGTGTAACTGTTACTACGCCACTCGTAATCTGGCTCTTAATGTTACAAAGCAGACTTTTTTTAGGGTTGTTTATGTTAGGCATATTCCTGTATATTTTCTTGCATTTTATCAACCCTTAAAGGGACATGAAATCCAAATAATTATTTCATGATTCAGATTATAGAGCATATAATTTTAAACAATTTTCCAATTTACTTCTATTATCTAATTTGCTTCATTCTCTTGGTATTAACAAATAAATGCCACTAATGTAATCAGCATTGTTAAATTTGATCAGCTACAATTTCCACTTGTCATTAGCAGTGATGTGCAGGACTTGAGCTCTACTTTAACTGTGTGTTTAACGCCTTAGCTGCATCAATAGTAATAAAATAACAGGCCCTAACAAATTAGAGTATTTAATTTTTTATGCTATAATGGCTATAACATTATTTTTTCCGTTTTCATTTACAATTAGTTTTAATCCAATGGTAATTGCACAAACCACATGAGTTGAACAACAGCTATATGATAATAAGGATGAGATTAAAAAAAATATTTTTGTCAGAAAGCAAAACAAATAAAAGAACTTTGAGCAAATATGAAAGTGCCAATGTAGCAACAATGTTATGAAAAACAATCACCTAGATTACGAGTTTTGCGCTAAACAGGGTGTGAAATGAACGCAACAAAAGTTGCAATATTTCACCATCCATATCGCTGCCATTACGAGTTTCTGAAAAGCCTCCTTGTGCGTGCGATATGGTGATGTTAAGCTCCATACCGCACAAAAGCCAAGTGCTGCTTTGACGTGCTTGTGCACGCTTTCCCCCATAGACATCAATAGGGAGAGAGTGTTAGAAAAAAAACTAACACATGAAGTGCGGAATAGCGATCGCCGTAATGCAACCCCATTGATGTCTATGGGGAAAAGAAAGTTACATTTAAAACTAACACCCTAACATAAAACACCCCTAATCTGCTGCCCCTGACATTGCCGCCACTATAATAAAGTTATTAACCCCTAATCTGCCTCCCCGACATCGCCAACACTAATAAAAGTTATTAACCCTTATTCCGCTGCTCCCCACATTGCAGACAGTATAATAAAGTTATTAACCCCTATTCTGCCGCTTCCCTACATCGCCGCCACATAATAAAGTTATTAATTCCTAATCTGCCACCCCTAACATCGCCGCCACTAATAAAAGCTATTAACCCCTATTCCGCTACTCCCCAACATTGCTGCTACTAAAAAAAGTTGTTAAGCCCTAAACCTCTGGCCTCCCACATCTCTGCCACTAAATAAACCTATTAAACCCTAAACCGCCAGCCCCCCACATCGCAAAACACTAAATTAAACTATTAAAAAAACAGAGTATCTGGACCCTATTCTATTCTAAATCCCTCTAAGCCTACTCAAAAAATTAGACCGTGATCTCTCAGACACGGTTAAAAAACAGATACAAAATGGGAGGGATTGAGTGGCGCTATTGGAGCTGAGGAATTATACGCCTAGATTACGAGTTTGGCATTAGCCTTAAAAAGCAGCGTTAAGGGGTCCTAACTCTGCTTTTTAAGGCCCGCTGGTATTACGAGTCAGGCAGGTACAGGTGTACCGCTCACTTTTTTTCCGCGACTTTTCCATACTGCAAATCCGCTTACGTCAATTGCGTATACTATATTTTTAATGGGATTTGCCTAACGCTGGTATTACAAGTCTTGGAGAAAGTGTACAGCCTCTACCTCCAAGACTCCTAACGCATTTAAAAGTCAGTAGTTAAGAGTTTTATGGGCTAACGCTGGAACATAAAGCTCTTAACTAAAGTGCTAAAAAGTACACTAACACCCATAAACTACCTATTAACCCCTAAACCGAGGCCCCCCCCACATCGCAAACACTATAATAAAATTATTTTACCCCTAATCTGCCGACCGGACATCGCCGCCACTATAATAAATGTATTAACCCCTAAACTGCCGGACTTCCGCCTCGCAAACACTATAATAAATTGTATTAACCCCTAATCTGCCGTCCCTAACATCGCCGCCACCTACCTACAATTATTAACCCCTAATCTCCCACCCCCAACGTCGCCGCTGCTATAATAAAGTTATTAACCCCTAAACCTAAGTCTAACCCTAACCCTAACACCCCCCTAAGTTAAATATAAATTTAATAACTCTAAATAAAATTACTATAATTAAATAAATTAATCCTATTTAAAACTAAATACTTACCTATAAAATAAACCCTAATATAGCTACAATATAACTAATAGTTACATTGTAGCTTTTTTAGGATTTATATTTATTTTACAGGCAACTTTGTATTTATTTTAACTAGGTACAATAGCTATTAATAACTATTTAATAGCTACCTATTTAAAATAATTACAAAATTACCTGTAAAATAAATCCTAACCTAAGTTACAAATACACCTAACACTACACTATCAATAAATTAATTAAATAAATTTACTACAATTATCTAAAATAAAATACAATTAAATAAACTAAACTATATTACAAAAAAACAAACACTAAATTACAAAAAATAAAAAAATATTACAAGAAGTTTTATCTAATTACACCTAATCTAAGAACTCCTAATAAAATAAAATTCCCTATCCTAAACTAAATTACAAAGTAATCAGCTCTTTTACCAGCCCTTTAAAGGGCTTTTTACGGGGCATTGCCCCAAAGTAATCAGCTTTTACCTGTAAAAAAAAAAGAAATAAAATACCCCCCAACATTAAAATCCACCACCCACACACCCCTACTCTAAAACCCACCCGATCCCCCCTTAAAAAATAGGAATTAAGGTAGGAAAAATCTGATTGGTTGATTTAATCAGCCAATCGGATTGAAGTTCAATCCGATTGGCTGATTGGATCAGCCAATAGAATGCGAGGTCAATACTATTGGCTGATCCAATCAGCCAATCGGATTGGCTATGTTAGGGTTAGACTTAGGTTTAGGGGTTAATACATTTAATATAGTAGCGACGATGTTGGGGGCGGAAGATTAGGGGTTAATAATTGTAGGTAGGTAGCGGCGACGTTGGGGGCGGCAGATTAGGGGTTAATAAATATAATATAGGTGTCGGCGATGTTAGGGGCAGCAGATTAGGGGTTGATAGAGATAATGTAGGTGGCGGCGGTGTCCGGAGCAGCAGATTAGGGGTTAATAGTATAATGCAGGTGGCGACGATGTTGGGGGCAGCAGATTAGAGGTTAATAAGTGTAAGGTTAGGGGTGTTTAGACTCGGGGTTCATGTTAGGGTGTTAGCTGTAGACTTAGAAAGTGTTTTCCCATAGGAAACAATGGGGCTGCGTTAAGAGCGGAACGCTGCTTTTTTGCATGTGTATCCTATGGGGAAATCGTGCACAAGCACGTTTTTCCAGCTTACTGCTACCGTAAGCAACGCTGGTATTACAAGTAAAAGTGGCGCTAAATTTTCTCAACGCTCACTTTTCTGAGGCTAACGCAGCCATTCAGAAAACTTGTAATACCAGCGTTGTTTAAAGTGAGCGCTGGAAAAAAAAGGAGCGTTAGCTTCGCAAGTTTTTACCGACAAAACTTGTAATCTAGCCGATAGAATTTAACAATTAATGTCAATACAATTCCCCATATAGGGACATACACAATCAAAAACAGATTATTACCAGTTAGGAATATATATTTAATGTACACAAAATCAGATTAAAAAAGTCTATACATAAGGCATAGATACACAGAAAACAGAAGTAATAAAATTAGTTGTGGCCACAACTGTAACAAACAGAACTAGTATATATATATATATATATATATGTATATATATATATATATATATATATATATATATATATATATATATATATATATATATATATATATACAGGAAGTGCAGAATTATTAGGCAAGTTGTATTTTTGAGGATTAATTTTGACTATTACTGTGCATAATTATTAGGCAACTTAACAAAAAACAAATATATACCCATTTCAATTATTTATTTTTACCAGTGAAACCAATATAACATCTCAACATTCACAAATATACATTTCTGACATTCAAAAACAAAACAAAAACAAATCAGTGACCAATATAGCCACCTTTCTTTGCAAGGACACTCAAAAGCCTGCCATCCATGGATTCTGTCAGTGTTTTGATCTGTTCACCATCAACATTGCGTGCAGCAGCAACCACAGCCTCCCAGACACTGTTCAGAGAGATGTACTGATTTCCCTCCTTGTAAATCTCACATTTGATGATGGACCACAGGTTCTCAAAGGGGTTCAGATCAGGTGAACAAGGAGGCCATGTCATTAGATTTTCTTCTTTTATATACCCTTTCTTGCCAGCCACGCTGTGGAGTACTTGGACGCGTGTGATGGAGCATTGTCCTGCATGAAAATCATGTTTTTCTTGAAGGATGCAGACTTCTTCCTGTACCACTGCTTGAAGAAGGTGTCTTCCAGAAGCTGGCAGTAGGACTGGGAGTTGAGCTTGACTCCATCCTCAACCCGAAAAGGCCCCACAAGCTCATCTTTGATGATACCAGCCCAAACCAGTACTCCACCTCCACCTTGCTGGCGTCTGAGTTGGACTGGAGCTCTCTGCCCTTTACCAATCCAGCCACGGGCCCATCCATCTGGCCCATCAAGACTCACTCTCATTTCATCAGTCCATAAAACCTTAGAAAAATCAGTCTTGAGATATTTCTTGGCCCAGTCTTGACGTTTCAGCTTGTGTGTCTTGTTCAGTGGTGGTCGTCTTTCAGCCTTTCTTACCTTGGCCATGTCTCTGAGTATTGCACACCTTGTGCTTTTGGGCACTCCAGTGATGTTGCTGCTCTGAAATATGGCCAAACTGGTGGCAAGTGGCATCTTGGCAGCTGCACGCTTGACTTTTCTCAGTTCATGGGCAGTTACTTTGCGCCTTGGTTTTTCCACACGCTTCTTGCGACCCTGTTGACTATTTTGAATGAAACGCTTGATTGTTCAATGATCACGCTTCAGAAGCTTTGCAATTTTAAGAGTGCTGCATCCCTCTGCAAGATATCTCATTATTTTTTACTTTTCTGAGCCTGTCAAGTCCTTCTTTTGACCCATTTTGCCAAAGGAAAGGAAGTTGCCTAAGAAGTATGCACACCTGATATAGGGTGTTGATGTCATTAGACCACACCCCTTCCCATTACAGAGATGCACATCACCTAATATGCTTAATTGGTAGTAGGCTTTCGAGCCTATACAGCATGCATAAAGAGGATGATGTGGTCAAAATACTCATTTGCCTAATAATTCTGCACTCCCTGTATATATATATATATATATATATATATATATATATATATATATATATATATATATATAAACAATGGATTTAAAAAAAAAATACATGCGAAAAGACAGTTTTAAGTGTCTGACTAAAAATTGGAGCATAAGGTGGCGTAAACCTAGCTAGAGAACGTTATATCTAAAAATAATATCTAAAAATAGTATCTAAAGAGATAGCTATATTCATACTTAAGGGGTTAATACAATTTATAGCGCTATACCATAGAACCCACTGCGTTATATAGGGACATATTATTATAAAATTCCCAAAGGCAGTGCTGGGATAATATTTGAGTGAAAAAGATACGGAGCTCCGTTAGTGTAAATCTATATTGTGAAACATACAGCTTATTTATATTGATGGCTGACACAAAGGGTAATACTTAAGAGTCAAATGACATCCAAACAATTCTATGTCAGTTTTCCATTATGTATGCTGACTATTTAGCATAATAGTTGCTGGCAATATAGCATAAGGTGTAACGGTAGAATTATGTGATATATATATCAAATCCTTCCAAGCTGGGAAAGAAAGTCACAGAAAAGTAACTGACCGGTCAGTGTCGTGGTCTTACTAGACTTCTGATTTTGACTATTGGGTCCTTTGTAAAAATCACACTTGTAGGCAGACTTCCATGGCTGTTCAGTTTGTCCTCGCTTAGTGCTGTCGGCGGTAGCGGGAAAGATACAGCGTCTTCACTGCCTGTGTTGTCAGTTCGGTCATCTGACCTTGGATAAGCCAATCAGGAAACCGGATAAGAATTCCTGTTGTAGATTCAAATCTTTAGGTAGCAAAGTTCCGTATGATTTAAAAACCAGTCACTTTTTCTTTCAACGCGTTTCAGCATACACTGCTTTTATCAAGATGACTTGTTAGAGCTGGTCTGCTTCTATTTATAAACTTAGGAAAAGAAATGAGAAATTGGAACCACAGTGCCAGTGCATTCAAGGTTTATTCATACAGGTGGAAGACAAAAGGTACAGCTCCTTCTATCTGACGGTTTTGTGCATGCGTACATGCGCTTCCTCATAGATGCTTCTATTTATACCAGTATTACCCATGTTGCCTTTTTCCATTTTTAAAGGTATATTCCCTTCCTCCATTCTTAAAGGTGTATTATAGTCGAATTGTATGTATCTCCCTATTTCAATACGTTGGTATTTTTAATTACTCAGTTTGTAAAGATGTATATATAACACAGCAATTTAAGATTGTAATCTATAAATATTTTTAGAAAAGTAAATGTATATTGCACGCATATCAAGATGATTTTTTATCATGTATCAATTTGATTGGAGCTACGTTCTAGATTTCTTAATGGTCACACCTATATATCTAATACAAATATCTAATAAAAATATATCCCTATGAAGTGCTAGTCTATACCCTAAATACATAATTCTGTCTAATCTAGCTCTATTTAAATAAAACACAGATAAATCTTAAAATGTTTTTTTCTTTAAAGCTAGACCATTTTTATATTGCTCATATTTATAAGCTGGTGGGTTTTAAGGCTTGTTTCTTCTATTCATTTAGAACTTTTAGTGTTAAGTGATGTCATTCGTGGAAAATTTACATACATATTTCATAAATAATACAATATGGATTCTTATCCGTGCTTTTTAAATAAAAGTAACTAAATTAAACTATTAACCCCTAAACCTAACACCCCCTAACTTTAAATTAAAATTACAATATAACTCTATTTAAATAAATTAAAACTTACCTGTGAAATAAATATGAATCTAACATTAAACTATAAATTAATTTAACATAACTAATCTAATAAATTAAAAAATACTACCAATTAAAATATCTAAATTACAAATTTAAAAAACCTAACACTACGAAAAAAATAAAAAAATAAATTACAAAAAAAAAATCCTACGAAAAATTTAAATAATCTAAGTTTACCCAAATTAACACTAAAATCACAAAAAGTAAAAAAACACTAAGATTACCAAAAATAATAAAAAAAATTATAAAAAATAAAAACAATTACACCTAATCTAATAGCCCTATAAAAATAAAACATCCCCCCAAAATAATGACACCCCCTAGCCTACAATAAACTACCAATCAGTTCTTTTACCTGTAAAAAAATACAAAGTCCCCCCAACAGTAAAACCCATCACCCAACCAATCCCCCAAAATAAAAAACCTAACTCTAAAAAAAAACTAAGCTACCCATTACCCCTAAAGGGGCATTTGTATGAGCATTGCCCTTAAAAGTGCATTTAGCACTTGATATGATATTTTAATTGGTAGTATTTTTTTATTTTATTAGATTAGTTATGTTAGGATAATTTATAGTTTAATGTTAGGTTTATATTTATTTCACAGGTAAGTTTTTATTTAATTAAATAGAGTTATATTGTAATTTCAATTTAAAGTTTGGGGGTGTTAGGTTTAGGGGTTAATAGTTTAATTAAGTGTTTTGCGATGTGGGGGGCGGCAGTTTAGGGGTTAATAGGTTTCATTAGTGGTGGAGTTGTGGATGGCCGGAGGTTTAGGGGTTAATAACTTTATTTAGTGGCAGCGATGTCGGGGGAGCAGCAGAATAGGGGTTAATAACTTTATTGTAGTGGTGGTGGTGTCGGGGTGTGGGGGAATATGGGTTAATATATTTAAATAGTGTTGACAATGTGGGTGGGTGGCAGATTAGGGGTTAATAACTTTATTGAATAGTCGCGATGGGGGTGGGTGGCAGATTAGGGATTAATAGGTTTAATATAGTGTTTGCGATGCGGGAGGGTGGCGGTTTAGAGGTTAATAGGTAGTTTATGGTTGTTAGTGTACTTTGTAACACTTTAGTTATGAGTTTTGTGAAACATTTTTGTTACACAAAATCCATAACTACTGCTCTCAGATGGCGGTATGGATAGTGCTGGTATAGGCTGTAACGTAAGCATTTTAGCCTCACCGCACAACCTGTAATACCGGCGCTATGGAAATCCCACGCAAAAACTTAATTTTTTGAGTGCGGGATTGACGTTGCTTGCAGTATAGCTATACCGACACAACTCGTAATATGCGGTCCTGGCCATTACGCTGGAATTGCCATTTTTTTCAGCGTTAAAAGCCGCAAAGGAAAACTTGTAATCTAGGTGAATGTTTGCGTGTAAAATTCAATCAGGATTTTATTATAGCTTACTATGTCAATGTCCTGTCGTTATTTGAAGGAAAAATAGCTGAGAAAATATAATTATAGAGAAAATATCTTGTCTATCTGCTGGTGTGCATGGCTCTATGGTCACTCAGTAATACTGCCTATCTGCTGGTGTGCATGGCTCTATGGTCACTCAGTAATGCTGCCTATCTGCTGATGTGCATGGCTCTATGATCACTCAGTAATACTGCCTATCTGCTGGTGTGCATGGCTCTATGATCACTCAGTAATACTGCCTATCTGCTGGTGTGTATGGCTCTATGGACACTCAGTAATATTGTCTATCTGCTGGTTTGTATGGCTCTCTGTACACTCAGTAACACTGTATATCTGCTGGTGTGAATGGCTCTCTGGACACTCAGTAATATTGTATATCTGCTGGTGTCTGTGTATGGCTCTCTGTACCCTCAGTATTTTTGTCTATCTGCTGGTGTGAATGGCTCTCTGTACACTCAGTATTATTGTCTATCTGCTGGTGTGAATGGCTCTCTTGACACTCAGTAACACTGTCGTGTCTATCTGCTGGTGTGCATGGCTATATGATCACTCAGTAATATTGTCTATCTGCTGGTGTGAATGGCTCTCTTGACACTCAGTTATATTTTATATCTGCTGGTGTGTATGGCTCTCTGTACACTCAGTAACACTGTCTATCTGCTGGTGTAACTGGCTCACTGTACACTCAGTATTATTGTCTATCTGCTGGTGTGTATGACTCTGTACACTCAGTATTATTGTCTATCTGCTGGTGTGAATGGCTCTCTGGACATTCAGTAACACTGTCTATCTGCTGGTGTGTATGGCGCTATGATCACTCAATCACAAAATATAAATGTTAGGTTTCACTTTAACCATTTTTTCCATATTGTAATATTTTATATTCCATGTTCTCATTAGACAGAAATGGACAGAGTTTTCCAGATGCAGAAAATATATCCCTAATTAAGATTGTTTCTTCTTGGAGAGATCAGTCTGTACAGGTAACTATTCAATATTTATGCATTTTATCCAGTAGCGAGATTTGAAATTTTAGCAACATGTTCTCTAACTTCTTTATAATACAAAACCTTTACAATTCCTAAATTTTAGGAACAAATTCTTAAGAACTTGTGAGAACAGGCTGAATCCCACCACTGATTTATCCCAATGACTACTCTGTCTATATATATATATATACCTTTGCAATCTTTATGCAAATATCAGCAATACCAACATATTTTTTTTTGGAGAAGTAAAACACATTTGTTACTCCCTTAATGACAACAATGCTCCCTTTACGTTGCGTGTCCTAAGGGGTTTAAAGCCCACTTATAATATGAGTCATGCCGGCAACTGCGAGATCATCCTATTTCTGTATACCTCCCTCACCTTAATGCAGAAATGACAACTGACATGTCATTAAGGGGTTAAATTGCAATGTATTTCTTCATCCCTCCAAACCCATTCCTATTCCTTTCTGTAGTGTAATAATGTATAGAGCGGCCCCACCCTCTCTAGATGTGTCATCAAATGTGCGCACCCAGGAATATTAATTGCGCCTGCACAGTTCATCTACACTGTTACATAATGCAAAGTAGTCCTTTTTCTTTGATGAGAATCTTGAGCACGCGTCCATTAATTTGTATTAGCAACCACCGACAAGGATCCTAAAAAACAAGCGGCTAGATTACGAGTTTTGCGTTATGGTGAAAAAGCAGCGTTATAAGGTTATAACGCTGCTTTTTCACTACCGCTGCTATTACGAGTCTTGCAGGTTTAGGGGCACTGCACACTTTTTTGGCCATAACGCAAATCAACTTACGCAAATTGCAGAAAGTCTTTTTTCAATGGGATTTTCATAGCACCGATATTACAAGCTTTTCCTGGGAGACCAAAGAGTGAGCGGTAAACCCTATACCTCCAAGATCCGTAACGCATTCTAAAGTCAGTAGTTATGAGTTTTACGCTACAAATATGTAACATAAAACTCATAACTAAAGTGCTAAAAAGTACACTAACACCCTTAAACTGCCTATTAACCCCTAAACCGAGGCCCTCCTGCATCGCAAACACTAAAATAAATGAATTACCCCTTATCTGCCACTCCACTATAATAAACATATTAACCCCTAAACCGCCATACTCACACATCGCAAACATTAGTTAAATATTATTAACCCCTAATCTGCCATCCCTAACATCGCCGCCACCTACCTACAATTATTAACCCCTAATCTGCCGTCCCTAATGATCCCCGCTACCTACCTACACTTATTAACCCCTAATCTGCGTCGCCGCCACTATACTCAATTTATTAACCCCTAAACCTAAGTCTAACCCTAACCCTAACACCCACTAACTTAAATATAAGTAAAATAAATCTAAAGAAAACCTACTATCATTACCTAAATAATTCCTATTTAAAACTAAATAGTTACCTATAAAATAAACCCTAAGCTAGCTACAATATAACTAATAGTTACATTGTATCTATCTTAGGGTTTATTTTTATTTTACAGGCAAGTACCAATCAGCCAATAGAATGTGAGCTCAATAAATTTAGTATAGTTGCGGCGACGTTGAGGGCGGCAGATTAGGGGTTAATAAATATAGGTAGGTGGCGGCGATGTTAGGGGCGTCAAATTAGGGGTTAATAATTGTAGGTAGGTGGCAATAATGTTAGGGGCAGCAGATTAGGAGTTAATAATTGTAGGTAGGGGGCGGCGATGTTAGGGGCGGCAGATTAGGGGTTAATAATTGTAGGTAGGGGGCGGAGATGTTAGGGGCAAATAATATTTAACTAATGTTTGCGATGCAGGAGTGCGGCGGTTTAGGGGTTAATATGTTTATTATAGTGGCAGCAATGTCCAGAGCGGCAGTTTAGGGGTTAATACATCTAGTATAGTGGTGGCGACGTTGGGGGTGGCAGATTAGGGGTTAATAAATGTAGGTAGGTGGCGGCGATGTTAGGGGTGGCAGATTAGGGGTTAATAATTGTAGGTAGGTGACAGTGATGTTAGGGGTGGCAGATTAGGGGTTGATAATTGTAGGTAGGTGGCGGCAATGTTAGGGGTGGCAGATTAGGGGTTAATAATATTTAACTAATGTTTGCGATGCAGGAGTGCGGCGGTTTAGGGGTTAATATGTTTATTATAGTGGTGGCGATGTCCGGAGTGGCAGATTAGAGGTTAATAAATATAATGTAGGTGTCGGCGATGTCGGGAGCGGCAGATTAGGGGTTAATAAGTATAATGTAGGTGTCGGCGATGTTGGGGCGGCAGATTAGGGGTTAATAAGTGTAAGAATAGGAGGTGTTTAGACTCAGGGTTCATGTTAGGTTGTTAGGTGTAAACATAAATTTTGTTTATTCAGCCGGCTCTCTCCATTGATGCCTATTTGGAAATCGTGCATGAGCACGTACAACCAGCTAACCGCTGACTTAAGCAGCGCTGGTATTGGAGTGTGGTATGGAGCACAAGTTTGCTCTACGCTCACTTCTTGTCTTTTAATGGCGGGTTTATAAAAAGCTGTAATACCAGCGCTGTAGGTAAGTGAGCGGTGACAATAACGTGCAAGTTAGCACCGCAACCCTCAGAACGCAAAACTCGTAATCTAGCCAAAGGTTTGTAGGGGACAGGCAGCAGAACAGTAACCGGGTAACATTATTTCATATTTATAAAATGTTTGTGCTGTGTATTTAATCAAAATACATCATTAATATCTGCTGTGTATATTAAAGCACTATAATTTGCCTGGCAACATCGTGACATTAACCATCACATTAAGTGTTTCTTTCTACTTATTCTATTAAAAAAACTTATATTCAGTAATAGGTCTAGTTTTAATCTTTTTTTTTACCACAAATGAATATTCTGGGTTTTTTTTAATATTACCATACTTTCCTTTAATATAGACTGTCACTAAACTCTCTTGTCTTTTTCTAAGGTTACAGAGGCAATGCAAGCAGTTTTATTAGCCGAAGTTAAGAAACAAATGCAGTCTTTGCAAGAAACACTCATTTTCATGCAGTCACCTGCCACAATGGAGGTTGAAAAGACTACCATACTTTCTAAAATGGATCTCTCAGATGTTATAGAATTGCAGCCTATTAAATCTAATCCTCTACAAAGTAAGTTCTCATTTTTGATGATAACTTTTTTTCTTCTCTCTTTAACTTTTTTGTGACATTTGATTTTTTTAGGATTTTTTTTGGTTTTACCTTTTTCAAACTGTTGGGGATCTATTTAACAAGGGCCGAATGGCCCCTGTTCCCCTTGTTTCCGTGTGAGCCTTCAGGCTCGCCGGAAACAGGAGTTAAGAAGCAGCGGTCTTCTTATAGCCCGATCATGTACGATCGGCCTGATTGACACCCCCTGCTAGCGGGTAATGCACCAGCAGTTCCCAAGAACTGCTGGTGCAATGATAAATGCCGACAGCATATGCTGTCAGCATTTATCGGTGTGCGGCGGATATGGTTTGCTATAGCGGATCATGTCTGTCCGCACATATATAAATCGACGCCTAGATCTTTATTTCAAGTTTAAAATATAATTATAAAGATAATATAATATTTAAACAACAGTCATGAACTGTTGTTTAAACTGAAAAAGATCTCTTAATTAAACCTCCAGTGCAGCATAGGATGCTGAAATTTAAGATTGCACGAGCAAATGCTTGTGCAGTCCCACTTTGTGCTCTCATACAACCTTTTGCATGAGAGCAGGGCTTGTCAGTCATCCTGAATGAGCCCGGTTTGTTGGAGATGCGCAACCTCTGTTAAGAAGGAGCGGTCAGTCATAAGACAGGTGTATTTTTAACTTTTAGTTGCAGGTTTGAGGGTGCCTTGTAAGGCCCCAAAGCTGCTCACGCAGCCTCATAAACGTGGGCCATTATATTAACAGTGCATCAGATTATTTTTTTATGCAATAATTATCTCCTTACTATAATTGTGTGAGTGTGAATATATATATATAATAAAATAGATAAATATCTGAAGTTGATAGAAACACTATTTCTGGAAGTTGTCTGCATTCTCCAAAATAAGGGGCAAATATATTTTTATGAAGAAAACTTATAGACAAGTTTCATATAATTGATCTAATTTTTGGTATAATTTGCAACATTTCTGCAATACATCTATATATTACATTTCTTTTAGTCAGCAATGACAAATCCGGCTTCTTCCAATCATGGCGTGCACCCCAGAGCAAACATTTCCTGAGGACACGCCATGATTGGAGGAAGCTAGTTTTGTCATTGGCGTGCTAAGTACAGCATGAGAAGCGGGGATCGCTGGTCCGGCTTAGCTGCAGAAAAAGGTATTTTTTTTTTTTTTTTAATGCTGCAATCTAAATTTTCATGAATGAAAGTGCCCCTGCTTTAGTATTTTTAAAAAACGGGCACTGATTCATGAAAGTTTACATTCACTTTAAGACTAATACTTGTGAAGGTTTAATTATAAAAATACAGCATTACTAGTTAGTGTTTAATAAGACTCACCAAGAATTGTTTCCTAAATAATTTCAACACATTTCAGTTTGTTTCTCGGCCATTGACTCTTTAACGGATCTGACATGGCCTCCGGTTAGCACTTAACTGATTGAGCAAACTGATTTAAAACAAGGCTTATAGTAATTACTTATCTTTAGAAGTGGATTTACTGGGTCCCTGGGCAGTGTTTACAGCTTTAAACTTACATTCTCATGTGATGCACAAATATTTGCTTGGAAATAAATAGGCCTGAGCATATTCTTAGCACTCGGGCCTATACCCTTCCCTTGCTGCTCCAAATAAATTATGAAGCTGTTCATAATTCTCAGCAATCGAAACAAATAAAATTGATATAAAATAAATTAAAGTCAATTATAATACAAATATAATTAAGTCTGTAAGTATATGGTGCCATCATTTTTTATCATATATTTTCTGCTCTTTTTTTTTTTTGCTTTCCAAAGATATTTTGTACCTATTTACTCATGGCTGTGTAGGTGCAGGTCTTGTTTTTCTGTAACAGCAATACTATTTGATATTAACAGATTCATTCCTTCTTAAAATCTGTTGCATAGAACTAGTACAGCTAATAATATATTATGTGGCAAAAAAATGTCAATGTTTATGTTCTCATGTATAAAACCAAGAATTTACTGAAAGCATACTTAGGTAGACTGTGAGAGTGCATGTGTCCTAAGGCTTTGTTTTACAGCAGTGAAACAATATATGTAACAAGGTTATACCAGTGCTCAAAACACATGCACACTCCTGAACCTACCTCAGCATGCTCTTATTAGACTTGTGCACGGCCGAAAAATTTGTTTTGTTTCGGTTCGGATCGATTTGGATGTTTTCAAATTTCAGTTCGGATCGATTCAAATTCGGAAAAATTTGAATTAATTTGTTTAATTCGGATTCATTTCGGATTCATTCGGATTCAAGTAAATTCGGCTGGTTTTGGTTCGGTTCGATTCGGAAATTCGGAATTTCGGTATGTGTTAGGTGGGATGTGCTGTGTATTAGACTAGTATTATGTACTGTATATTAGGTATAACCCATAGCAGAGTGATAGAACCTAATATACTGTACAATACTAGTGTAATCCATGGTCATCCAAATGTTATGAATAAATCCGAACTAATTCGGATTTATTCAGTAGATTCGGTCCTACCGTAATTCGGAAATTCAAATCGATCCGAATCTCCGAATTTAACAAATTTGTCCGAATTTCGATTCGGAACGAATCGAAACGCACATGTCTAGCTCTTAGAAAAAAGAGTTTTAACAAAGGATAGCAAGAAAAAGAGGTATTGCCCCCAGTAACCTTCTGAAAGAAAACATTGGATTATTTTTCTTAACCCCTAAAATACTGTGAAGTACCATGTACGTCGCCAGTCATTAAGGGTTTTCTTTTTTTATAATAGTGCACTATTATACCCTCCCTCCTCCCTTCTTTTCACCATAAATAGCGCAGTCTTGCAGCTGGCGGCGAGTCTGCGCTATTAATAGTACCATCCCCATAGAAATCCTTGATGAGGAGATGTACTCCATGCAGTGCTGGAAGGTGCATAGCCTCAAATTCAAAACAAAACTTCAACCCAAACATTTTCTTGCTTTTATGTATTTGCTTGAGAACTTAAAAACTATAGACACAGGAAAAAAACTAATAACCTGCTTAAAGGAACGGTAAGCCCTTTAAGATGTTTGTTTAAAATGTTTAGTTATGTGTAGTGATACAACTTTGCACTATATTTTGATTTTTATTTTGTGCCTTTTTTATGTAATTTAGCTCAGAACTTCAAATGCACCCTGCTGACATATCAATGCTAACTCTGCAACATATTTTTCTTTAAAGGGACACCCAAGTCAAAATTAAACTTTCATTATTCAGATAGAGCATTCAATTTTAAACAACTTTCCAATTTATTTCCATTAACAAAATATGCACAGTCTTTTTATATTTAAATGTTTTGAGTCACCAGCTCCTACTGAGCATGTGCAAGAATTCACAGAATAAACGTGTATGCATTTGTGATTGGCTGATGGCTGTCACATGGTATGTGTAAGCATTTGTGATTGGCTGATGGCTGTCACATGGTACAGGGGGAGTGGAAATAGACATAACTTTTAAAATTGTCAGAAAAAAAAATCTACTACTAATTTGAAGTTCAGATTAAGTGCTATTGCATTGTCTTGTTATGTTGCATTCGTTGCGCTCATAGAGGCCGATTTATCAAGGCGTCAATCTCAACGCATTCGCGATGGGCTATACGCTCGCCATACATCGATGGTGGGAATCTACATTCGACGGCCTTATTTATCAAAAACACGCGCGTCTAGTCTGACGCGAATAGCATCGGACAGTTGATAAATCTGAACCATCGATGTTGCGGAGATGTTTTTAAAATATCTCTATTTATACCTGAACAATTAATAAATCTCATGGAAATATACCTGTGTATATATATATTTTTTGCAAAAAGCTTCTATCTTACTTTGCAATTTTTGTACTACACCTGTGTATTATTTACTAATTAGAGTCTCTATTTCAAGACCAATACTACACAGGTGTTAAAATTATGGGCTGGCCATCTAGATTAAACTTTAACATTCTAAAACAGTTCAAGAGATGGAATCAAACAATGATAATAGGAAAACATTATAGAGGTGATTATAATTGCTGCTTTATCTGAATCATGACAGTTTAATTTTATGTAGACTATCCCTTACTGCTTAAGATTATATTGAATCAAACATCATTTCCAGATTTTATTTGATTATAATATTCTTACAAATGTTAATTATGTATTTTCTGAATATTAAATTGTCTGATCTTTTTTGGTTATGTTCATGTGGCAACCAATTGTTCATGTAGTGAATGTGACAGCTATTGTATGTCTTAGCAATTGTAATACACAATCTAAAAAATTTCACTTACAATTTTTGACAATTGATTTGATATCCTTATAACACTGTTTTTTTGCATCATCCAAAGTCACTATATCGCCTTATAAATATTCCCCCTGTCATATTTATCCCAGATATGTGGTACATGTGTCCCATCATATCATGAATGTTATAATAACTTTTTCGATCTCTCTAACACTAACTACTACTGTGACATCAGTTGCACAAGTATTGACCAATTTGATTCATTATTGAAAGTAGAAAACTTATGTTAATCACATGATTATGCATTTCCCAATAAAACATGGTTGATAATTGACTTATTTGGTGGTTATTAGAAGTTGGAGTATTGCGTGGGAGAAGGAGCAGAAATGTTGTGTATATTGTATTTTCTTTTCAACTATGATCATCATCTCCTGGAGTAGGTGTTCCATGCGCTAAACTTGATGCAAAAAAATGTATTAACAAATGAAGTTATACTCTTTGGTAATCAAAATATATTATGTAATATCTCTTTTGTTCTCTTTTATCACTATATGTTTGACAGCATCTACTAGTGAAAGGAGTTCATCCCTTTCACTCAAAGGATGTAGACCAATTCTTGGGAGAAAACCTCTTGGTACTCTTATGCGTCTTTGTTGACGCACATCTACTTGTGCAGCCTGTTGCTGGTTTATTAATCTCCTCCTTCTGCATTGAAAAAGTCAGGGACTGTGTTCCTTTCTTTCATTCCTGTATAAATAATAACTTGTCCCCTTGCTTTGTAATGAACTCTACGACAGAGAGACAAAGATGAAACATAACCCATAAGTAGGGTAACATCTCCCTACTTGATTTTATTTAGTAATAAGGGCAGATCTTAATATATTTTTTAATCACAAAGGGTTAAAGGGACATGAAACATTTTTATTAGACTTCATGATTCAGATGGTTCATTAATATCCTCCTTCCGCGTCATAAAAGTATTGCAAATTTAAACATATTCTGCATGATCATTGTTTACTGTCTGCAATGACAGACAGCATAGAACAAACCCTTTTTAGACTCCCATTGATTTCTATGGTATTCGCAGCCTCAGAGGTGGCGGTGTGAATAATATGTATACTGCGTTTGAATAGACGCGAATGTACCTGTTGATTGTTTGATAAATTAGTAAGAGGGTCAAATAGAGTCGAATGTGAAAGCGGATCATCAGTATTACGATCAAATAGAGTTGAATATGAAGGCAGATGATCAGTATTACGCTCGAATAATGCAAGCATAGATTTGAATCGGATTGATCTTGCGGGAGCGTATATTATGTTGAATATTTCAACATTGGAGCTGTGTTAACTACGGCCATCTAATTTGATGTGGAATTCCAGCGCATTCACAGTTAAAGCTTTGATAAATCAGCCCCATATTATGAGTTGAAAGTAAACTGTTTTCGCTTGTGCTCTAGCATGACCAGTGCAAAAAGCCGAACTTAGAATATCGCGCGCACGATAACCTATTCCCGATAGCTATTAATGGAGCAAAAAAAGTGGATAAAAAAAAACTAACAGCCTACTCTTTGGCAAACCCGATCCCATATTCTCATGTGCACTAACATGACATGAAAATATGAATATTTCTTATTTCAAAGATTTTTATTGAGCATCACAAAAAGATATTCACAACACGCCTCAATGATAAGACATGAATAACAGATGGTTACATATTTTCAATAAAAACTATTTTAACATGGGCTAAATCTCGCATGATAAGATATGCAGATATGTAGCTCCCTGGATGAGAGTGGTAGAAAGTACATACAGTAGTCCCATGAATATAAGATAGTGCCCAGTTTTATTTATTTTCTTGTCATAAGGAGAAGGCTGTAATACCAAATATCACAACGGAAGACCCAACAGGAGACTTTAAACAACAATAAAGTTTCATCAACAAATATCAATAGTTGTGTGTAAGTATATGTTGTGGTAAGTCTGAGTAAAAGACGAACAGGTAGGGGGAGAGAAAGAAGAAGGGGAGAAGGAATGGGAAAAAGGGGGTAAAATACACGTCGCGAAGAAGGAAAGGTGAGGGAGGGGGAAGCAAGGGTCAAAGGCGAGCTCAGTAACCATAGCTGGCAGATTTTAAGAGTTTGTAGGGGGTTCCATAGCTCTAGCATTGTGTCATGTATATCTAATTTCATGTTTTTCATGTATTGATATCTTTCAATCTGTAATAATGAGGAAACCTGACTCCTCCATTCCACCAATGTGGGGACAGCCCTGGATTTCCATCTCCATGGAATAAGAGTTTTAGCGCTATTTAGCATAAGGTATAGTAGAGACCTTTTGGGCTTACTCTGTACCCTGGGCAGGCCTAGAAAAACAAGGATGCAGAGATTATGTTGAATTTGTATCTTAAGTTTTTCATTTATTTCAGAGATCACATTAGACCACAGAGAGCCCAAGTTCTCGCATGACCACCAAATATGTTTTAGATCAGCCTCCTCTCCGCATCCCCGCCAACACCCCCCCTCCCATAAATGCGGCATATTCTAGCAGGGGTTAAGTATCACCTAGCCATTAATTTGTAGTTCATCTCCACAACGCTAGAGGAGACAGTAGCCTCCCTCATTCGCTTGAAGACCCTGTCCCACTCTTGGGGGTCAATTTGTCTGCAGAGGTCTGCAGCCCAACTATGTGTAAATGACGGGTAGGTTGTACCGCCATTGGTTAAAAGAATAGTATACATTTTTGAGATAACATGACTGGGTTGTGCGCACAAGTTTTCGAATGCCGTGAGAGGACGGGAAAGATAATTTCTATGTTTGTGCGTTTGTATATAGTAAGCCAGGCGTGTGTAGTCAAGCCAGGAGGAGAGGGGTACCCCATCCATCTCTGCAAGATCTTCCCTTGGTAGGAGTTTGTTCCCTTTTAGGATGCTTTTCATGATGTGTCCTAATGTGTGGTGAGGAATTTTGTAGCTGGGGAAAAGCATGAGGGAATATATCTAAATTGGGTCTATAAGGGGTCATGGGGGCATGTGAGGTGTACACGTGGGTGGATGTTTTTAGGATCTTAACCCAAACTGCAAAGAATTCGGACCAGAGGGAATAATGGGTGATATTCATAGGTCTCGCCCTAAGAGAGGTCCACGCCAAAGTGCCCATATTGTCTGAAAATATGAATATTTCACATTTTAATGTTCTTCACATAGAAGAATATGTTCTATTTATTCATAAAAACATATTTCTATACTGTATATATCTGATGTTTTTTAAGTGCAATATATATCTAAACCTATAAATACATGATTATATAGGTATAGATATATACAGATATATATTATTTAGGAATATTTATTTAGAAATACTTAGACCATATTCTGCTATGTGTAGAGCATTGTAATGTGAAATATTTACAGTTAATATATAGGGGTAGATTTATTAAGCAGCGGATGCTGCTTTCTACACCCCTTTTTTCAGGCTCGCCAGAAACGGAAGTTAAGCAGCGGTCATAAGGCCGCTGCTCCTTAACTTCTACGCCACCTTTTAGGCCGCAAGTGTTCAGGGGGCGGCATTGCACAAGCATTTCACAAGGAATGCTTGTGCAATGTTAAATGCCAACAGCGTCTAGCGGACATGAGGTCGAGCGGACATGATTTGCTACAGCGATCTCTATGTTAAATCCGTTTGCCTGCCTTTTTTTTCTAACACCTGTGACCTCATATCTTTGAGCCCTTATAACATTTTTGTGCAACATTTTTTTTAAATTGTTTTTATTAGATGGTGTTTCAGGAAACAGTGAAACAGAGCTCTGAAGACGCAGTAATCATTTGAGCGTAACTCGTGATTGCACTCAAGAGATCACTTTTACTTTCAACTTGAAATACAAGCAAAATACCAGACATGAGCACACCCTAGATATACCCCTTATTGCTTGTGCATACCTGTTAACATTCCACTGCTAATCTGGATCAATATTTGCAAAACAATGCATTTTATACTAACATTATTATTTATGACTAGTTGTCTGCAGACTCAAGCCCAAATTGGCTTCTCCAAATAAGGCAAATGGTGCGTGGAGTTTGACTATTAAAAATCTATTTTAAAAGGATGTCATTTTTTTTAAATAAATGCTTGCTATAGCAATGCACCAGAAAAGTCTTGTAATTATAAGGTGTTTATTGTCCCTTTAAGCCTGCTGCTGCAATTCATTAGTGCGCAATAATATAAGGGCTCGATTTATCAAAGCCCTATGGCTGCAAGTTCTCACAAGAACCTGCTCGCCGTATTTAACAAGCAGCAGTCACCAGAACGCTGCTTCCCTAACCTATTCGAGGAGATTGACAGCTCCTGTCCGCACGTGATTGGCTGTGTGCGGGCAGGGGGCGGAATTGCAATAATAATTTTCTGCAGGAAAATTTGCCCCGCCACAGGTGAGCTGAGGCGTACAGGGGCGCGTATATGCACCCCTGTCCGACTCAGCTTTAATAAATCGTGCCCTTTAAAACTACATCCATAGTTTTAAGTGGATATGAACCATTTAAGTATAAACCCTGGTAAGTGCTTTTAACTGCAATCAAACTCACAAAATTATCAACAAGGAGTCAAGGAGACAGTACCAAAGCTTCGAAGCAGGCAAAGATTGGAATAGGCACTTTCCCAAAGTGCCACAAAAATATGAAAAATAAATCCATCGACTATATTAAAACTAGATTTTTATTCATTTCATATTGTGTCTAAACAAAGTAACAAACATATACAAATAAGCAAACCTCCATCATTTAAAAAAATGTACCCCTCATAAAATAGAAACTTGTTCTAAATATTTTTTTAAATAGATTTCAGATAGATGTAGTTGGTTTTGTCCCTTAGTATATTTTGTTAGGTATAGTTTGGGTAAAATAGAGTTCTTATTTATTGAATTTGTTTCAAGATTCAAGCTTTTATAATATTTCTGTTCATGCTTTTCGTCGTTTTGGTACTTAAGCTGCCTGGCGAGACTCTCCCCAGATGCTGACGCATTCTGCAATTGGTCAGGAAATTGAAGCAATGTTGCCACATCAGCAGCTAGTAGACTCAAACAATGTTTCACTTTTTTGAGCCCCAAAGATTACTTAACTGTTTAGCAATAGTACCCTGTATATGTCTTAGGGTCTGTGACGTAACAGAGCTTTAGTTACTTTTTCCTTACAAATAGGAGTTCAAGGGCTTTACAATGAAATAGCATTTTTTTCTGTAAATTTATATTTTTTTACGCATATCTAATAAAATACAATGTGTGTGTTTGTGCACAAAAATCCACTCAACCATTCGCTTATAATATGAAATATAGCAATACAACCTGCGAGATGCTGTGCAGAAACTAACACACTATGGCATCTATTTATCAAGGTCTGTCAGACCTGTTCCGTCAGTGCGGATCAGGTCCAACAAACCTCGCTGAATACGGCGAGCAATACGCTCGCTGTATTCAGCATTGCACCAGCAGCTAACAAGAGCTGCTGGTGCAACGCCGCCCCCTGCAGACTCGCGGCCAATAGGCCGCCAGCAGGGGGGTGTCAATCAACCCGATCGTACTCGATCAGGTTGTTTTCTGGCGATGTCTGTCTGCCTGCTCAGAGCAGGCAGACAGGTTATGGAGCAGCGGTCTTTGTGAACGCTGCTTCATAACTGCTAGCAGCCGATTGGCCACAAATTTGCAGGGGGCAGTATTGCACAAGCAGTTCACTAGAACTGCTTGTGCAATGCTGAATATGGACAGCGTATGCTGTCCGCATTCAGCGGTGTCTGGTGGACATGATACGCTGTAGACTTTAATAAATTGACCCCTTAAAGTCAATCACATTGTTCATGTCTTAAAACAAAAATAATGCAACATAGGCCTCTAGTTTTCAATACTGTATTGATGATTTTGTGCATTAGAGAGTGAGATTATCATCAAATAAAATTATATGTAAGTATTACCCACATAGCATTATCTGTGTAAAATATGGATATTCAATTACGTAGTATTTGCTACAAACTCATATGATCTATTGTTAAATCAATTGTCATGGTGTTTCCTGATTTTTTCATTCCCTAGACCATTCTTAACATTTTTAATTCTATTGTTGCTTATAAAGTTACTTAAAATATTTTGAGTTTCACATTACAATTATTTCTCGTAAGAGAATGCAACTCCATTTATATATAACTAGTTTCTTACACTCAATATTAAATCATCGTTCATCTGCTCAATTGAAATTGTTTTTCATGGTATATCCTTTAATGTTCCCTGTCAAATGTAATGGGAAACAAGCTTGCTGAGTCCTACTAAAACGTCAGCTTCTTCCTTTCTCTGTACATTTTACTCAAGAACTCCTTAATGTTGCAGAAATCAGATTTGGTGTGCAGTTTTACACAAAATCAAATTGTACAGGCGCCATCTCAGCCTTCTTCCAACATTAGGAGGGATACAATTCCAGCAATACCTACCACAAGGAAAGGCCTTACTGTAAGACAGTATTTACCACTTAGAAATCACGCTAGCAAAATGATGTGCATAGTATAAAAGATGTGCATTACAACATCAAAAGTCCTTACATTTTATGTAGAATATTTTTGGGTGATGTGGAGTAAATTATATATAAATATCATAGACTACAACAAGTATGTTCAACAAAGTCAGTCTTTAAATCTAATGCATATTCAAGAAATTGTATTACGCATTAATTATCCACTACAATAATATCTTATTGTAATTCATTAAACTAATGAGGATATCCTCCATAAAATGTTTAATAAAGATACAAGCGTGTGTTCTCCAGCTGTATTGTCTTCATTAAAAGGACAGTAAAGTCATAAAGGGGATCACATTTTATACAACAATGTTCCTTTAAAAAAGCTTTAAATAAAGTAGATCTTGTAATCAAATGAAAATGCAATAGCTCTTAAAAGCTCTGTATTTTACAAGAGTTGTAGATTTTTTTTGGGACAAATTTCAAAATGTATTTCAATTTGACGGCCCCCTGAAACATGTGACTGCTGTCAGTCAGTCACAGTCTTATTTACGTATACACTGTTAACTATTGCAGTAGAAGCTGGTTCCTCAAAAATTGTGCAGATAAAAAGACTGTGCACCATTTGAAAATGGAAGTAAATTGGGAAGTCTCGTAAAGTTGAATGCTCTGTCAGAATCATGAAAGTTTAATTTTGACATTAGTGTCCTTTTAATGGAGCCAATACAGCTTCTCTTGGGGAACACAATTTTGAACCTTTATTAAACATTTTATGGAGGATATCCTCTTTCGTTTAATGAGTTACAATAAAATTATGTTGTAGTGGAGAATGAATGCATAATAATACATTTCATCTATATATATATATATATACATATATATATATATATATATATATATATATATATTGGAATATCAATTTAAAAATACATTGAACCTTTTCTCCTAAGAACCCCTAAGAACCATTGAATTTAAAATATTTACAATACATACACAGTAAAACACATTACTAAAATTGAATAAAAATGTTTTTTCTTGTTTTCAGGTATTTGAGTGGAAAGGGCTCCAACGTATGTATGTGTGTATATGTGTGTATATGTATGCATATACATGTATAAATACATAAACATGCATATTAGATAGTGTATATATAAGTGTAGCACTTTATTGTAATGTATTCACGTTGTGTTTGGTGTAACTTTTAATTTAGTCCTAACCCTTTACGCAAGGACTTTAGTTGTGCTACCCCTATGAACGCAAATTTAGTTTGCACTCGCACGGTTGCATTTACTTTCAATTTGTAAAAGAGCACAAGTTAGCGTTGCTGCAATATTTCAATATTGTGTGCTAAGGTTAGCCCATGATATTAACAATTGAACATAGATAAGAAGATAACTAAGGACAGAAGGTTTACAGCTTTGTACAAAACTTTAGGGACAGCTAACAGCTGATTTTATTGTGGCACCAACTGGCACTGGTGTTATAATCATGGATTTAGCACTAACCACAAATAGTTTCCAGTTCATTTATTTTTGGACAAGGTCACTGTAAAAAAAAACATAAAAAAACCCTTGCAATTACACACGCAGAGTCCAACAGCACAATACCAAATGGCACAATTAAAACGTAACAATTTTTTTTAAATTATTTTAATAATTAACCCCCACCCCAAAAAAAATAGTGTATATATTTTAACAAAGTTCTAATATATATGTGTTTGAGCTAACAAGGCCATCATATAAAGGCAGTGGGTCCTGATAATATTCATCCAAGGGTTTTAAAAGAACTTCGATCAGTGCTAACTGTCCCATTAACTGATCTGTTTAATCAGTCACTATTAACAGGAGCTGTCCCAGATGATTGGAGAATAGGATATGTAATACCTCTTCATAAAAAGGGCAGTAGAGAAGAATCTGGCAACTACAGGCCAGTTAGTTTAACTTCAGTAGTAGGGAAATTAATGGAAAGCCTCTTAAAAGAAAGAATTATGACTTACATAAAGACAAACAATTTAGAGGACCAAAATCAGCATGGTTTTACTTCAGGGAGATCATGTCAGACTAATCTAATTGACTTCTTTGATTATGTAACAAAATTATTAGACAAGGGTGGAGCAGTTGATGTAGCATATCTAGATTTCAGCAAAGAATTTGACACCGTCCCACACAATAAACTTATTCACAAACTATATCTCCTTGGTCTAGATTCAAAAAATTGTTAACTGGGTGGAATGCTGGCTTAAGGACAGAAAACAAAGTGTCTTAGTAAATGGAGTTCATTCAGCAGAGGGGGCTGTTACTAGTGGTGTTCCTCAGGGGTCAGTTCTGGGGCCTGTTTTGTTTAACATATTTATCTGCGATATCAGCAAAGGGCTACAGGGGAAAGTATGTCTCTTTGCAGATGATACAAAAATTTGCAACAGAGTGGATGTTCCAGGGGGGGTAGACAAAATGAGAAGTGATTTGCAACAATTGGAGGATTGGACAAACGACTGGGATCTAAAGTTTAACACAGCAAAGTGTAAAATAATGCATTTAGGGAAGAAAAATCCAAATGTTAATTACAGACTCAATGACACTTTACTGACTGTTACAGATGAGGAACAGGACTTGGGAATTATTATTTCAGATGATGTAAAACTTAGTAAACAATGTAGTAATGCAGCGAGTAAGGCTAGCAGTATGCTTGGATGTATTGGTAGAGGTATTTGCAGCAGAAATAGTAAGGTTCTTATGCCACTTTATAGATCATTAGTTAGGCCTCATATTGAGTATTGTGTGCAGTTCTGGAGGCCATATCTTCAGAAGGATATTAACAAACTTGAATCTGTGCAAAGGAGGGCTACCAAAATGGTACATGGCCTAAAAAATAAAACTTACCAGGATAGGCTCAATGACCTAAATATGGATAGCTTAGAGGAGAGAAGGGAAAGAGGTGATATGATAGCAACTTTCAAGTACATTAAAGGGTTTAGTAAAACTGAGGCTGTGGGTATTTTACATAAAATGGAAAATTCAAGAACAAGGGGTCATGAGCTCAAGCTAAAGGGTAGTAGATTCAGGAGTAATTTGAGTAAGCACTTCTTTACAGAAAGAGTGATTGATTTATGGAATAAACTTCCTCAAGAGGTAGTAGCAACAAACAATGTGGGGGACTTTAAAAATGTATGGGACAAGCATAAGGCTATCCTACGAACTAGATAAGTTTATACTGTTAGGTAAGGTCGGGCAGACTTGCTGGGCCTATGGCTCTTATCTGCCGTCAATATCTATGTTTCTATGTTTTTATATCACTGAAGATGATTTTCCTAAGGCTCCACAAAGTTTAACAATTTTGCATTTTGCTCAGTTATGAGAGAAAACTGCAAACACACCTCAAAGTATGTCTTGTTCAAGCTAATTGCCTTCAGTGCCTCACCTATGTTATACAGTATCCTAATGCACAGAAGTCTGTAAAAATCATTAAATCAAAGCAAACAACACAAAATAGGAAGTATAAAAAAATGCATTTCATTGTTTACTAAAGGGCTGGCCATCATGACCCACATGTGACTATCTGCACTAGACTAGTTTTTTGCCCCCCCCCCCCCCCCAAAGAAGAAGTAGAACAAGAATGTGCACCATAGTTTTTGTAGCACCCCAGAAAAATGCATACTTTGGGGACTTATGGTGGATGGGCAACAAGATGGAAGAAGATTAGATAGAGGGTTCCCTTGTAATTTTACATAAATCTGGCATTGTGCCACTGGAATTTTTTAGGAAATATATTATTATTTGGGTGTTTAATGCGCATAAGCTTCTAAAATATTGGTCTGTGGCCCCCCAATGTATGAGGAAGATAGCCACCAATGGTTTACATTATTGTATTACAAAAGTCTCTCATTCTTTGGCCTATATTTATCAAGCTCCGTACGGAGCTTGAAGGGCCGTGTTTCTTCATGAAGTATCTTATACTTCATGAATGAAAGTCCCCTTTATTTGTTTCAATAGTCAATCCTAGCGTTGACTTTCACTTTAATTTAAAAAAAAAAAAAAAAGTATATGAAATAATTAATTACGCACCTATCTAAAATTAATGATGGTTAGATACATTCAAAAATATTACACAGTCATATAAAATATTGAATTAATTAGGTGTCATTGTTTTTTTTGTTTTTTTTTACTTTTCCTTTGCCATTTTAACAACATTTGGAAGTGACCTCTGCATTGAACAACACAGATACATTAGGAACATTGTAAACCCTTAGCGATATGTGCATAATCATTTGTCTTGGTTTTGTCACTGTTCTATTCCTCTTGCATGGGGCTTGTTTGTTAGCTGGAAATATTTATGTCACATCACACTTCAAAGGAAGCACAAAGGTTATATATCCTGTTTATAAGTAAGGTAACTACTCCTGTTATCTTGGCTCGATCACAAGTCATACGGCTAGATTACGAGTTGTGCGTTAGGGTAAATAAGCAGCGTTAAGAGGTCTTAACGCTGCTTTTTTACGCTCGCTGGTATTACGAGTCTTGAAGGTTTAGGGTCACCGTACACTTCTTTTGCCTTACCGCTAAATGACATACATAAACTTCGTAAAGTCTTTTTTCTATGGGACTTCCATAGCGCCGGTATTACGAGTCTCTCCTGGGAGCCTAAAAAGTGAGCGGTACACCCTCTAATTCCAAGATGCCTAACGCATTTAAAAGTCAGTAGTTATGAGTTTTACACTACAACGCTGTAACATAAAACTCATAACTAAAGTGCTAAAAAGTACACTAACACCCATAAACGACGTATTAACCCCTAAACTGAGGCCCTCCCACATCGCAAACACTATAATAAAAATGTTAACCCCTAATCTGCTGCTCCGGACACCGCCGCCAACTACATTATATGTATTAACCCCTAATCTGCTGCCCCCAACATCGCCAACATCTACATACTATTTATTAACCCCTAATCTGCTGCCCCCAATGTTGCCGCAACCTACCTACATTTATTAAAAGACTTCTGCCCATCTGGAGGACCACTTTGTCCGGCTTGGATGAAGACTTCTCCTGGCTTCGTTGAGGACATCTGCCCGGTTGGATGAAGACGTCTCCCGGTAAGTCGATCTTCAGGGGGTTAGTGTTAGTTTTTTTTAAGGGTGTATTGGGTGGGTTTTATTTTTAGGTTAGGGACTTTGGGCTGCCATTTTAAGGGCAATGCCCATCCAAATGCCCTTTTCAGGGCAATGGGGAGCTTAGGTTTTTTTAGATACTATTTTATTTAGGGGGTTGGTTGTGTGGGTGTTGGGTTTTACTGTGTGGGGGGTTGTTTGTATTTTTTTTTACAGGTTAAAGAGCTGATTACTTTGGGGCAATGCCCCGCAAAAGGTCCTTTTAAGGGCTATTGATAGTTTAGTTTAGGCTAGGGTTTTTTTAATTTTGGGTGGGCTTTTTTATTTTGATAGGGCTATTAGATTAGGTGTAATTAGTTCAAATATCTTGTAATTTGTTTATTCTTTTCTGTAATTTAGTGGGGTTTTTTTTGTACTTTAGCTAATTTAATTTATTTAATTGTTGTTAATTTAGTTCATTTATTTAATTATAGTGTAGTGTTAGGTGTTATTGTAACTTAGCTTAGGTTTTATTTTACAGGTACTTTTGTATTTATTTTAACTAGGTAGTTATTTAATAGTTAATAACTATTTGATAACTATTCTACCTAGTTAAAATAAATACAAACTTGCCTGTAAAATAAATATAAACCCTAAGCTAGCTACAATGTAACAGTTATATTGTAGCTCTCTTAGGGTTTATTTTATAGGTAAGTATTTAGTTTTAAATAGGAATAATTTAGTTAATTATAGTAATTTTCTTTAGATTTATTTTAATTATACTTAAGTTAGGGGGTGTTAGGGTTAGGGTCAGACTTAGGTTTAGGGAAAATAACTTTAATATAGTGGCGGCGGCGCTGGGGACGGCATATTAGGGTTTAATAAATGTAGGTAGGTTGCGGTGACATTGAGGCGGCAGATTAGGGGTTAATAAATAGTATGTAGGTGTTGGCGATGTTGGGGGCAGCAGATTAGGGGTTAATACATATAATGTAGGTGGCGGCGGTGTCCGGAGCGGCAGTTTAGGGGTTAATAATTATAATGCAGGTGTCGGCGGTGTCGGGGGTGGCAGATTAGGGGTTAATAAGTGTAAGATTAGGGGTGTTTAGACTCAGGGTTCATGTTAGGGTGTTAGGTGTAGACATAACTTTTATTTCCCCATAGGAATTAATGGGGCTGCGTTACTGAGTTTTACGCTGCTTTTTTGCAGGTGTTAGACTTTTTCTCAGCCGGCTCTCCCCGTTGATTCCTATGGGGAAATCGTGCATGAGCACGTACAACCAAAATTTTGCTCAACGCTCACTTCTTGTCTTTTAACGATGGGTTTCTGAAAACTCGTAATACCAGCACTGCATGTAAGTGAGCGGTGAGGTAAAACTGCTCGTTAGCACCGCATAGCCTCTAACGCAAAACTCGTTATCTGGGCCATAGTCTTGGTAAGTCAGTGAGCTCAAATCATTTAGTTTAAAAGGAACTCTGGCCATTTGGTTAAATAAAGTGACAAATTGCAGCTTTAGATTCCCCCTCTTTGATCACATTGAAAGGAACATTATACATATTGGAGGAATGTCAATGAATCTATATACATCTATCTATCTATATACTGTGTGTATATATATATATATATATATATATATATATATATATATATATATATACTGTATATGAGTGTATGGGTGTGTGTGGATGGGTGTGTATTTTTTTCATAAATCTGCTGGCTTAAAGGGACAAAAATGGCACAAACTTATTCATTAGAGTATGTAATGTTTAAATTACTGAAGCAAGGTAACTGAGGGCCCTGTTATTTAAAATATAATGGGTGGGATGGGAAAAATCTTCCCACCAATCACTAGGGATGCTCTGAGGGAGTTCTCATAAAAATGTCTATCCTCGCGAGTTGCAAGATGACTCCCATATTAAAGGGACATGAAACCCAATATTTTTTCTCTCGTGATTTAGATAGAGCATGTGATTTAAACCACATTCCAATATACTGCTATTATCTAATTTAGAAGTTTAGAAGTAAATCCGGCTTGGCACCATGGGAGCTGGATTTACCGCATGGCTATTGGCTAAGAGGTGAAAACGTCACCTCTTAGCAAAATAATTTTTAGCCGTGGGCTGCTGTAGCAGCTAAGAATGGCGATCGGTTGAAACAAATATAGGAGCTTTCTACATGAAGTATCTTATACATCATAGATGAAAATCCCCTTTATTTGTTCCAATAGTCAATCCTAGCGTTTGTACAACGCTAGGATTGACTTTCACTTTAATTACAAAAAAAGTATATGAAATAATTAATTACGCACATACCTAAAATTTAATGATGGTTAGATGCATTCAAAAATATTCTACAGTCATATAACATATTGAATAAATTAGGTGTCATTGATTTTTGTTTTGTTTTTTTACTTTTCCTTTGTCATTTTAACAACATTTGGAAGTGACCTCTGCATTAAACAACACAGATACATTAGGAACATTGCCCCAAGGCAGAACATAAAGTGATCTGAGATGTCATCACAGAAAATGCAGCATGTCTGCAGAAAGAGCAGGAACTGTTACTGCTTTAACCTTGCAATGCTGCTCCACATCAGGCTGTTCTCTTCAAAAAGGGCTATGCTCTGGCAGCACTGTGTAAGTTTTCCTTAACACAGCGCATCCACAGCAAAGCGTTGTTTGAAGTGAAAAGTCAAATATGCAGTATTGGCTGGTTCTCAGCCCCTTAACTTTTCCCAGTCTGCAAAGGTGTGTTTTCTGAGTGAGATTCTTATGAACAATGCACCTTTTTATTACTACATTTCTGTTAGATCAAGAGAAAAGGAAACAAATTTATTCAAGATACATTTTACAATTACATTTTTTTTGTCTGCAGCTAACTTGCAATCCAATATTCAACTGTTGCAATATATTATAAAACTTTAACAATTGCTTTATTCTTCAGTTAATCAGCACATTACAACTGAACTGGTGCTTTAGTGTTACTGCCTAATTTAAAATTGAATTTTATTTTAAAATAACCTGCAGAAAAAATTTCCATAAAAAAAATCTCATCGCAGAAAGTGAATAAAAGTTCTGCCTCTGGGGAACATTGTAAACCCTTAGCCATATGTGCATAATCATTTGTCTTGGTTTTGTCACTGTTCTATTCCTCTTGCATGGGGCTTGTTTGTAAGCTGGAAATATTTATGCCACATCACACTTCAAATGAAGCACAAAGGTTATATATCCTGTTTATAAGTAAGGTAACTACTCCTGTCATCTCAGCTTGATCACAAATCATAGTCTTGGTAAGGCAGTGAGCTCAAATCATTTAGTTGAAAAGGAGCTCTGGCCACATTTGGTTCCAAAAAAGTGACAAATTGCAGCTTTAGATTCCCCCTCTTTAATCATCACATTGAAAGGAACATTATACATATGGGAGGAATGTTAATAAATCTATATCTATCTATCCTGTGTGTATATATATATATATATATATATATATATATATATATATATATATATATATATATATATATATATATATATACATATATATATATATATATATATATATATATATACTGTATATGAGTGCATGGGTGTGTGTGTGTGTGTGTGTGTATTTTGTCATAAATCTGCTGGCTTAAAGGGACAAAAATGGTACAAACTTATTCATTAGAGTATGTAATGTTTAAATTACTGAAGGTAACCGAGGGCCCTGTTATTTAAAACGTTATGGGTGGGATTGGAAAAATCTTCCCAACAATCGCTAGGGATACTCTGAGGGAATGCTCATAAAAATGTCTGTCCTCGCGAGTTGCAAGATGACTCCCATATTAAAGGGACATGAAATCCAATGTTTTTATTTTGTGATTCAGATAGAGCATGTGATTTAAACCACATTCTAATTTACTTCTATTATCTAATTTGTTTTGTTCGCTTGATATCTTTTTTAAAGGATACCTAGGTAGGCTCAGGAGCTGCTGATTGGTAACTGCATATATATATATATATATATATATATATATATATATATATATATATATACCTCATGTTATTGGCTCATCTAATGTGATAACTAACTCCCAGTAATGCAATGCTGCTGCTTCAACTAAGAATACCAAGAAAATGAAGCAAATTAGATAAGCAAATTGTAAAGTTGTATAAAATTGTATTCTCTTTCTGAATCATGAAAGAAAAATTATAGGTTTCATATCCCTTTAAGTAATGAATTTAACTGGAAGGGAAGCTTCAATGTGTAGAGTGAAGATAGCAGGGAGCAGGGGCCACATTTTAAAAATTATATACTGCAACCAATACAAATCAGATTCCACGGTTTCAGCATACATTATCTGACAATCAACTCTATTTTGTAAGCATGTGTTTTACTATTAGGGTAGTAAATGTTTTGTGTATTTTGACAACATCTTGCCACCTTTTAGTTTGTGAAATAAAGCAGAGAAATCTGCAGGGGGGATATTTTTTTTATTTATAAATTTTTATTGAGATATTTGTCAGATACAAACAATAGTAGATGTCCAATGAGAAACAAGAAAAGAAGTGAAAACAATGCACATATTGCATATAGTGAGCTTGCAGGTACAAGTAGAGATTAATAGTACAGCCTAGATTAGGATACCATATAGTACTTAAGCAAAATTAATCGCATAAAATATATCGTTCAAGCACAATAATAACTTTTTAAGACTGCTCACAGTGACAAAAACAAATGCATCTTAAATAAGTTCACTGCTCTGGTTATAATCTCTCTACATATAACTTCAATAATAGCATATATGGAGATATTATGATATCTCATTTTTATCTATAATATGATTATGTGGTAACTACTGAACTGGCCACTTTTGGACCAACTGAATCGCTAGAATAAATACTAAATAAATACTAATGGTAGTTACATAGAGACCGCTCTTGGGCCACATGGTGTAATTTATAAATTTAGCATTTGTTTTGACTAGATGGTAGGTGTTACACTGATTCCTAATGGAATTATCCGTTTGAAGACCTCTCTTGGGGACAACAGCTTTGCAGTGGAATTCTGACTGATTCTTTCCCAGCTATAATGTCAATCTTATTATAAGATGGGCATGGTGGTTATGGATTCAGTAGTGAGAAAGTATAATCCTAAAGTTCTATGATGGGGTAAGCAATAGGGTCTCCCATTTAGGATTGTGAAAATGTGGGGTTTCCCTCTCTGGAGAATACGCATTTAGTACTGTCTGACCATGCAGGTCCTCAAGTAGTTTTCCCATGCTACGGGGTATCATGTAGTTAAGCTGTGGTGGGTCAGTTTGGTACTAACAGCTTAAGAGGGGGGCTGAAAAGGGTAATCCACCTCTCAATTGGCACCCCAACTGACTGCTCTAGGAATATAGTGCTCTATAGAAATTAACAAGGGCTAGTCAATCAATGTTGTGCATATAAATTAAACTTAGGATGAAAGTTGAGCTGTATAAGCACCAATCAAATAGGTAGAAACAAAAGATATAAGAAACGTATATTTCAAGGAAGAGCTGGTGAGCTTACTAATGTCTTGTGTACTGGGCTTTACTACACACCGACTATGCGAGTCTATTAGTGCCCCGAAACACATACATTTCAGACTAAAAAGTCATCATTGGGAGGCGTAAATAGGGTATATACATTCTACACAGTCCTGTCCATTGGGACCGTATGTGGGAGCAATGGCTGTATTATCCAATCCGTAAATGCTTGGCCGCAGATGCAGGGCTGTAACAGAAAGGACGGTGGTTGGGGTCATGTAGGAAACAATACCAGCGGGTATAAATGTGCATCTGTACCCCATCCACCTGGAACAAGGAGCGAGATGAGTGTGAGGGCTTGATGTCATCTTAGGTAGGGTTCCGGTACTCACTAGAGAGAGTTCCCATGCATAGGTCAGCTCCGGATTACAGCATCGGTCCATCTTATGTTGCAGGCGGTCGGCCACATCTGCCCGATCCAGAAGTGGTGTCACCTCCCCTGTGCTCACTAGCCAAGGCTGAGTAGCTGTGGGGTGAGGTGTCCCAATCAGCTCCCTGCTGCTTCACATGCATTAGTTTCGTACATGCTGAGCAATTTTGAACGGACTCTGTCTCACAATTTGATTGCGGTTTACTGCGTAACTTGCCTTGCTCTGTAACAGCCGCCATATTAGGTTCCAATTTCCCACATTCTTGAGGCTGAAGCTTGATTAGAGATCGTAAATGGGTATAGTTGTTGTCCAATTGTTGAGCTAAATTGGTCAAGAGGTCTTGAATTGTATGATACTGATTTTCATCCATATTTAGATAGATATATCCTACCATCAAGTAGATTAAGGAAATCTGTGTAACCTGGCTAACGGTTTAGGAAGAATTTTGTAAGGCCGCCGCCTCTCCTAGCTGTCGGTCCGATATAGGGCTTCTGATAGCGCAAACTCCTTAAAAAAGGTAACCATTGGTAAAGCTCTGTTTCATAGTATAAAATCTGCACAATATATGCCAGGATGCTTTGTAGTTTCTCAGACTACCGGCGGATTATCTAAAGAAAAGTTGGAGCTTCTGATTTAGCATTCAGTCATGGCTGCTGCCCGGACACGCCCCCCTTGAAATTGCAGGGGGGATATTTATAGAGTACACCAGGCCTGAAAAAGAAGTTTCAACTATGGTCGTGGTCATCATTTTGTAAAATACAGCCTTACACTAAACCTAGCTGTTAAAGGGACACTAAACCCAATTTTTTTTCTTTCAGGAATCAGATACAGCATGCAATTTTAAGCAACTTTCTTATTTACTCCTATTATCAATTTTTCTTCGTTCTTATAGGAGCCGGCCCATTTTTGGTTGAGAACCTGGGTTATGCTTGATTATTGGTGGGTACATGTAAGCCTCCAATAAGCAAGCACAATCCATGGTGCTGAACCTAAAATGGTCTGGCTGCTAAGATTTACATTCCTGCTTTATAAATAAAGATAGCAAGAGAATGAAGAAAAATTGATAATAGGAGTAAATTAGAAAGTTGCTTAGAATGTCATGCTCTATCTGAATCGTGAAAGAAAAAATTTGGGTACAGTGTCCCTTTAAGAAAGCATATCGCAAACACAGTGTCTTCGGCCACCCACGGCACAGTGCTTTCTTCAATGTGGTGATGTTTTTACCTCTAGACCAATAGCCATCTGTGTCAGCTGACATCCTAGCATGGCTAGAGGTCTAAATGTCACCTCATTGGAGAAGAGTGCTGCGCTGTGGGCGGCAGGAGGCGCTGTGTTTGCGAAATGCTTTCTTAACAGTCCACTAGCAGAGGTGAGGAAACTCATTTTTCAATAAGGAAAACAATACTCTTTGAATATCATAAGTATTAATTTCACTACAATTTCAATACAAATTTTCCATAAAATAGCATTTTTGCAGAACATTTTTGTTTTTTATAATGAGAATTTACAATACAATCTTTAATTGCATCCTTTTAATTCAATATTTAAAAATTTTTGCGAGCCCTTTTGTAATATTTACATCTCCACATACTTAAATGTAGGGGACACCCCATTGCAAGACAAAATGTTCTTATGGTAAGAACTGCCTTCATAGAGTTACAACAGGGGCTTCACCCTATTGGTGAGATTTCCTAGAAAATTACAGCAATATTCTACATTATTCTAATAGAATAAAAAAATCAGCACAGTCTGAACTTTATTAGAACTTAACCCAACATTTTATGCAATTGAGTTTCAGTGGTCAAACTCCACTTTCCTTATTTGGAGGAGTGAATATAGACTTAAATCTGGAGAAGGCAGGGATGGTAGTTGCAGGGGTGTATTAAGGCATAGACCAACAAGGCCGGTGCCTAGGGCAGCAGATTTTTAAGGGGCAGCAGAATTTTGAGTCCCTAGGGCCACTCTACTAATCTCAGGGCCGGGTGGCTAAATCAACCAATTAATGACTTAAATGGCTGGCCTGGCTATTGCTATCCTATGGGATTGTATGTGGGTGCGCATGACGTGGTGACAGTGGAGGCGGAGCTCACTTGCGCAGCCTGGCCTAGACTGAGAGGGAATGCGGTATTCTTCCTGGCTCCACCGCGTGATTGAGACTCACACAGACTACACAGTGCAGTGTGCACTACAACGTGACCATTGTGAAACAGCATATGCCTTTCTCCCTTCAATACATCTTCATTAGGCATTAAAATACTTAAAGGGACACTGAACCCACATTTTTTCTTTTGTGATTCAGACAGAGCATGTTATTTTAAGCAACTTTTTAATTTACTCCTATTATTAAATTTCCTTCATTCTCTTTGTATCTTTATTTGAAATGCAAGAATGTAAGTTTAGATGCCGGACCATTTTTGGTGAACAACCTGGGTTGTCCTTGCTGATTGGTGGATAAATTAATGCACCAATCAAAAAGTGCTGTCCAGAGTACTAAACCAAAAAAAAAAGCTTTGGTGCCTTCTTTTTCAAATAAAGATAGCAAGAGAACAAAGAAAAATTGATAATAGGAGTAAATTAGAAAGTTGCTTAAAATTGCATGCTCTATCTGAATCACAAAAGAAAAAATTTGGATTCAATGTCCCTTTAAATGGATTAGTCACTAGATACTTGTACATTTACTGTTTGTCTATCTGTCATACATGCAAAGAAAAAGTACTTTTAAAGGCCAGTTTGTATATTCATTACATATTTATCCAAGCAGATATTTTGCTTAAATAACTGTCAATCACCAAAGAAGATGTTTAAGGTTAAACAACTACCTACTGACAAACTATCATACAATGAAGGATATTTTTTTCTGATATAAACAACTACCTACTGACAAACTATCATACAGTGAAGGATATTTTTTTTTTTATATAAACATTTAATCATCTGACTTGCAAAAACAGAATTTATGTTTACCTGATAAATTACTTTCTCCAACGGTGTGTCCGGTCCACGGCGTCATCCTTACTTGTGGGATATTCTCTTCCCCAACAGGAAATGGCAAAGAGCCCAGCAAAGCTGGTCACATGATCCCTCCTAGGCTCCGCCTACCCCAGTCATTCGACCGACGTTAAGGAGGAATATTTGCATAGGAGAAACCATATGATACCGTGGTGACTGTAGTTAAAGAAAATAAATTATCAGACCTGATTAAAAAACCAGGGCGGGCCGTGGACCGGACACACCGTTGGAGAAAGTAATTTATCAGGTAAACATAAATTCTGTTTTCTCCAACATAGGTGTGTCCGGTCCACGGCGTCATCCTTACTTGTGGGAACCAATACCAAAGCTTTAGGACACGGATGATGGGAGGGAGCAAATCAGGTCACCTAGATGGAAGGCACCACGGCTTGCAAAACCTTTCTCCCAAAAATAGCCTCAGAAGAAGCAAAAGTATCAAACTTGTAAAATTTGGTAAAAGTGTGCAGTGAAGACCAAGTCGCTGCCCTACATATCTGATCAACAGAAGCCTCGTTCTTGAAGGCCCATGTGGAAGCCACAGCCCTAGTGGAATGAGCTGTGATTCTTTCGGGAGGCTGCCGTCCGGCAGTCTCGTAAGCCAATCTGATGATGCTTTTAATCCAAAAAGAGAGAGAGGTAGAAGTTGCTTTTTGACCTCTCCTTTTACCGGAATAAACAACAAACAAGGAAGATGTTTGTCTAAAATCCTTTGTAGCATCTAAATAGAATTTTAGAGCGCGAACAACATCCAAATTGTGCAACAAACGTTCCTTCTTCGAAACTGGTTTCGGACACAGAGAAGGTACGATAATCTCATTCAAGTCAGGGCCAAACAGCGTTTTCCCCTTGAAAGGAATGTTAAGTAGCTTGTTCTTGGAAGACGCATCAGCTGACCAAGATTTCAACCAAAGCGCTCTGCGCGCCACAATAGCAAACCCAGAATTCTTAGCCGCTAACCTAGCCAATTGCAAAGTGGCGTCTAGGGTGAAAGAATTAGCCAATTTGAGAGCATTGATTCTGTCCATAATCTCCTCATAAGGAGGAGAATCACTATCGACCGCCTTTACCAGCTCATCGAACCAGAAACACGCGGCTGTAGCGACAGGGACAATGCATGAAATTGGTTGTAGAAGGTAACCCTGCTGAACAAACATCTTTTTAAGTAAACCTTCTAATTTTTTATCCATAGGATCTTTGAAAGCACAACTATCTTCTATGGGTATAGTGGTGCGTTTGTTTAAAGTGGAAACCGCTCCCTCGACCTTGGGGACTGTCTGCCATAAGTCCTTTCTGGGGTCGACCATAGGAAACAATTTTTTAAATATGGGGGGAGGGACGAAAGGAATACCGGGCCTTTCCCATTCTTTATTTACAATGTCCGCCACCCGCTTGGGTATAGGAAAAGCTTCTGGGAGCCCCGGGACCTCTAGGAACTTGTCCATTTTACATAGTTTCTCTGGGATGACCAACTTGTCACAATCATCCAGAGTGGATAATACCTCCTTAAGCAGAATGCGGAGATGTTCCAACTTAAATTTAAACGTAATCACATCAGGTTCAGCTTGTTGAGAAATGTTCCCTGAATCAGTAATTTCTCCCTCAGACAAAACCTCCCTGGCCCCATCAGACTGGTTTAGGGGCCCTTCAGAACCATTATTATCAGCGTCGTCATGCTCTTCAGTATCTAAAACAGAGCAGTCGCGCTTACGCTGATAAGTGTGCATTTTGGCTAAAATGTTTTTGACAGAATTATCCATTACAGCCGTTAATTGTTGCATAGTAAGGAGTATTGGCGCGCTAGATGTACTAGGGGCCTCCTGAGTGGGCAAGACTCGTGTAGACGAAGGAGGGAATGATGCAGTACCATGCTTACTCCCCTCACTTGAGGAATCATCTTGGGCATCATTGTCATTGTCACATAAATCACATTTATTTAAATGAGAAGGAACTCTGGCTTCCCCACATTCAGAACACAGTCTATCTGGTAGTTCAGACATGTTAAACAGGCATAAACTTGATAACAAAGTACAAAAAACGTTTTAAAATAAAACCGTTACTGTCACTTTAAATTTTAAACTGAACACACTTTATTACTGCAATTGCGAAAAAATATGAAGGAATTGTTCAAAATTCACCAAAATTTCACCACAGTGTCTTAAAGCCTTAAAAGTATTGCACACCAAATTTGGAAGCTTTAACCCTTAAAATAACGGAACCGGAGCCGTTTTTAACTTTAACCCCTTTACAGTCCCTGGTATCTGCTTTGCTGAGACCCAACCAAGCCCAAAGGGGAATACGATACCAAATGACGCCTTCAGAAAGTCTTTTCTATGTATCAGAGCTCCTCACACATGCGAATGCATGTCATGCCTCTCAAAAACAAGTGCGCAACACCGGCGCGAAAATGAGGCTCTGCCTATGATTTGGGAAAGCCCCTAAGAATAAGGTGTCTAAAACAGTGCCTGCCGATATAATCTTATCAAAATACCCAGATTAAATGATTCCTCAAGGCTAAATATGTGTTAATAATGAATCGATTTAGCCCAGAAAAAGTCTACAGTCTTAATAAGCCCTTGTGAAGCCCTTATTTACTATCTTAATAAACATGGCTTACCGGATCCCATAGGGAAAATGACAGCTTCCAGCATTACATCGTCTTGTTAGAATGTGTCATACCTCAAGCAGCAAGAGACTGCTCACTGTTCCCCCAACTGAAGTTAATTCCTCTCAACAGTCCTGTGTGGAACAGCCATGGATTTTAGTAACGGTTGCTAAAATCATTTTCCTCATACAAACAGAAATCTTCATCTCTTTTCTGTTTCTGAGTAAATAGTACATACCAGCACTATTTTAAAATAACAAACTCTTGATTGAATAATAAAAACTACAGTTAAACACTAAAAAACTCTAAGCCATCTCCGTGGAGATGTTGCCTGTACAACGGCAAAGAGAATGACTGGGGTAGGCGGAGCCTAGGAGGGATCATGTGACCAGCTTTGCTGGGCTCTTTGCCATTTCCTGTTGGGGAAGAGAATATCCCACAAGTAAGGATGACGCCGTGGACCGGACACACCTATGTTGGAGAAATAATGTCTTATATATATATATATATATATATATATATATGTGTGTGTGTGTGTGTGTGTGTGCGTGTGCGTGACCAGAGTGAATGCAAGCCCTGGTGAACATCTACTTAAAAAGACATTATTTTTTTTAATTTTTTACACCCTGCCCCAAAAATATTATGTCTAAAAAAGGCCTTAAACCTGGGGTGGGGGGGCAGCAGAATTTTGAGTGCCTAGTGCAGCACAAAACCTAAATACGCCCCTGGGTAGTTGTGTTAAAGGGAAAGTAAACACCAGAATTTTTGTTGTTTAAAACGGTAGATAATCCCTTTATTACCCATTCCCCAATTTTGCATAACCAACACAGTTATAATAATATACTTTTTACCTCTATGATTACCTTGTATCTAAGCCTCTGCAAACTGCCCCCTTATTTCAGTTCTTTTGACAGACATGCATTTTTAGCCAATCAGTGCTTGCTCTTAGGAGCTTCACATGCCAGAGCTCAATGTTATCTATATGAAACACATGAACTAATGCCCTCTAGTGGTGAAAAACGGTCAAAATGCTTTCCGATTAGAGGCAGTCTTCAAGGTCTAAGAAATTAGCACATGAACCTCCTAGATTTAGCTTTCAACTAAGATTACCAAGAGAACAAAGCAAAATGGGTAATAAAAGTAAATTGGAAAGTTGTTTAAAATGACATGCCCTATTTAAATCATGAAAGATTTTTTGCGACTTTACTGTCCCTTTAACCAAATCTTCAGTGTTTGGCTTCAGCAGAAATGATAAGATAACAAACTGTAAGTTAGAGACATATAAGCGACAAGGTTAGGCTTGTAAAACCTGCTAAGATTTTTTTTATTCTTAGTTTTTTCCCCCAGTCATTACTGTACAATCCAATAATGCCAGACTTAAATTACAGGAAAAAGGGGGCATAATACAAAATGAAAGTATATTCCAAAGTTATTTTACTATGAATAATTACGCATTTTATATTAAATTCTTAAAGTGTTTAATGTATTTTTAAATATATAATGATAATTATCTTGCCCAAGATAAAAGTAAAATCATGACTAGCAATGTTCACTGTGAACCTTAGGCAACTGACTACTCTTTATCCAATATTAGTTTAAATAGGCCTGTTCTTTTTTAATACTATAATGTATAAGCCAATCACAAAATGCATATACGCATATTCAGTGAATTTTGCACATGCTCAGCAGGAACTGATGCCCCAGAAAGTGTGCATATAAAAAGATTGTGCACATTTAGATAATGGATTTGATTTGGAAAGTTGTTTAAAATTGTGTGCTGTATCTAAAAACTGAAAGTTTAATTTTGAATTTAGTGGTCCTTTAAATATCCTACACATAAGGCTTATATGCACAGTATACTGTAAAGTGTTAACTCTTTTCAGAGTTTAGTAAATATGAGCTAAACTAGGCCAGTTGCCAACATACAGCAAACCTATTCTAGCTAAATTGAGGGAAGACTGTGAAGCAGCACACAGGTGGCTAAGAGCGTCTACCACCATTTTTTGTTGTTCTTTTTGTAAGGATAAGGGCTTTGTTTTTAAATCCTTATTCAGACATTTCCTGCGATGCTCACATACCTTTCTAGAAGATTCTTTACCAGGATAAAAAGCAGGTTTTAGTTCTTAGTCTCCTGTTGTTTTGTAACAAACTAAAGGTCAAGTGAAACACTATTTTTTTTGCTAAGAACTTTGAAGTATGTGCTATGAGAAAATGGTGGTCAGAAGCTAAATGTTATTGTATACAAAAGGACCTTTAATGTCCTATATTCTGCACAACATTTTCTCATCATTTCTAATATTAAGAACAAAGCACAATATATAATTTTATTTTTAAAGAACTGTGTAATGCTCATTAACTATATATATATATATAACAATCAGTCCAAAAGATGCACTCGCCGTGTTACAAAAACGTTTTTGTGGAGTAACCCCCGTCTTCAGACTCCTGTGCATCTTTGGACTGATTATTCTTAATATTATCTGGATTGCACCCCGCAGCTGACTACAAGGAACAGTGAGTGCTGATACTTGGGAATTAATTTTTTTTAATAAATATATATATAGTTTCTGGTTGTTTTTTGTAAGTGTTATCTTTTATTATAATTATTTTGTTTATATTTTAATAAAAATATATATTTGTATGTATTTATGTATGTATTATTATCATTACTATCCACTGCATTTTCTTACAAGTGGCCAAGTGGAAATGCCCACCCTTGAATAGATAGATTGATAGATAGATGATATATATGTCTACATGTCTATATATGTATACATATGTATTTATGTGTTTAAATGTGTATATATATATATATATATATATATATATATATGTATATGTGTCTGTAAATACATAAATACACATATAAATATTTATGTACACACACATATACTGTATATACATACATATACACATTTACAAGTATATGTTATTATCTCTATGTTAAAGCCCTTTGCAAACTTCTTTTTGTAACAACTGAGACCTCATATATTTGAGCCCTTATAACTTTTGATTGCAATTTAAATAAAATAAAATAATTTATTAGATGGCGCTCTTATGTGTATAACTGTACTTTATGTTGCATTTATGTGCAACGTTTTATTCGAGCGTACCAGTTAACCAGAGCTCTGAGGTTTGTGCTATCCCAACACATGTTATATTCAATTGCACACGAGCAAACGTGCGCAAACACCCTTATTGCTCGCGCGTAACAGTTAGCGTGCCATTCATAATCTAGCCTTGAGACTGTTAAGTGCTCAGTTTTTGTTCCACAGTTTATTGTTTTAACTTTATTAATTTGCTGCTTTTGTATATATTCACTGATTGTAGCAAACTTAATTTTATTGTTATGTCATAACTATATATATATATATATATATATATAAATTCAGAAAAATATCAAGGCACTCTCCGGTATTAAAGACCAATAATTCTCTTTAATGTGACGTTTCGGGGTTTTAACCCCTTCCCCAGACCATAGAAAACATGATAATACAACATAGACTTACCCTCATATATACCCCACACCGTGCCTAATTGTCCTGAGCATGCGTACTGCATTGATGTTCCGGTGGTACAACTGCGCATGCACCAACAGCCTACCACTGCACACCACATAGGACAAATCTAAAAAGCAAAGTGACATTTGATATTCAAGCACAATATTCGTAATAACTATACACACTTAATTTATTGAATCACATTTTCCAACTACTTAGTACGCTGACTTTACATACGATCTCCTGTTTAATTGTACATCCACTCATCATGGCTAATTAGTAAGAGCATCTGTCAATCCAATTAACAACCATACCACTGTCGGTAATCGTACAAGAGTACCTGTACTCCCTACGAAACGATGTTCAATCACAATAACAACCTGATCCCTGTCAGAGCCGGAGTATATATGGCCTTAATCCATGTTTGTATGTATTTTAAGAGGTCACTCTTGGATGTTGAAGTATATTATCAATAAGGGCATATTAATCTCTTAATTGGAGGCCACCCATCCTGGCCACCTAAAAAGCAATATTACTAATAGTACGTAAATGGGCATGATATATTGATTGTAATCACTTCTACAGCCCGGTCATATTAGGAATACATAATACAGGGGCCATTTTTATTGTTACCAAGGAGACTATTAAAGATCTTACTACTGTCTGGATGCATAAGGTGCATGAAAGTAGAGAGTATTGTTGTTAACCTAGATCATTAATATTACATTTGGGAGTCGTTCTACACCAAATATCATTTGGACAACAATATTAAGATATCTGCAAAAAACTTAAATAAATGAGCATTAATATGTTAGATGATTAAACAATCAGTCTAAATACATTGATTGTTTAATTATCTAACATATTAATGCTCATATATTTAAGATTTTTTGCAGATATCTTAATATTGTTGTCCAAATGATATTTGGTGTAGAACGACTCCCCAATGTAATATTAATGATCTGGGTTAACAACAATACTTCTCTCTACTTTCATGCACCTAATGCATCTAGGCAGTAGTAAGATCTTTAATAGTCTCCTTGGTAACAATAAAAATGGCCCCTGTATTATGTGTTCCTAATATGACCAGGCTGTAGCAGTAATTACAATCAATATATCATGCCCATTTATGTACTATTAGTAATATTGCTATTTAGGTTCCTATTTAAGGAATCCAGGATGGATGGCCTACAACAATTAAGAGATTAATACGCCCTTATTCATAATATACTTCAACATCCGAGAGTGACCTCTTGAGATACATACAAACATGGATTATGGCCATATATACTCTGGCTCTGACAGGGATCAGGCTGTTATTGTGATTGAACAATGTTTCGTAGGGAGTACAGGTACTCTTGTACGATTACCGACTGCGGTATGGTTATTAATTTGATTGACAGATGCTTGTAAAGTGAGGCTACTCTGGGTGGTTATGTAATTATGGGTTTTGAATACAAATAGCTGTATTGGGTTAGTATAATGCTTCTGACAGATATGCCTGCGCTCAGACTTTATACATGATCAGTTTACTCATTAAATGTTTGAGCTACATCAGAAATACTAATTGATTGATGTGCAGTGTGGTTAAGCTTATTTGGGTGCAAACAGCCATATGCAGTAATGAGCAACATCTTGTACAGTTTTGATAGATGAATGTATGTAGCGATATCAACTTACTAATTAACCATGATTAGTGGATGTACAATTCAACAGGGGATGGTATGTAAAGTCAGCGTACTACGTAGTTAGAAAATGTGATTCAATGAATTAAGTGTGTATAGTTATTATGAATATTGTGCTTGAATATCAAATGTAATTTTGCTTTTTAGATTTGTCCTATGCGGTGTGCCGTGGTAGGCCGTTGGCGCATGCACAGTTGTACCACCGAAACGCCGATGCAGCACACATGCGCAGGACAATTAGGCATGGTGTGGGGTATATATGGGGTAAGTCTATGTTGTATTATCATGTTTTCTATGGTCTGAGGAAGGAGTTAAAACCCTGAAACGTCACATTAAAGAGAATTATTGGTCTTTAATACCGGGAAGTGCCTTGATATTTTTCTGAATTTATATATATTTTTCTGGATTTATATGGTACTGTTTAAGAGCATCCTGGAAGCTGCAAAAATCATTGGGAGTGCTGGTCTGTATTTTTGTTAAATATATATATATCTATATATCTATATAGAAAAAAGCAATGAAAATTTGGTATAAGGACTTCCAAAGATAATTAAATAAGCCACCATGTGGATATCTATTCCATTCAACCCCTAAATAAACAGCACCAACAGTTCACTGTAAAAACCCAGAATATACAGTCTTTAGATGTGCAATTCCCCTCAAGCAGCCATCGCAGAGATATCATATAACAGAACAATCTCAGTGAGTGTCAGAGGATGTGTCACCCTCGCGCATCAAATGCTGAAATGTAGCGGGATATATGTCAGTGCCCAAGCAGCTTATAGCTGTATGACTCACCGCTCTTGCTTGAAGCTGTAAAATCGCAGTGCCAGATGCGTGAAGAGAGATCCTGTCCAGGGCTTCGTTTTCCACTGCGTCTAGAACAGCCCTGATGCCGAGATTCAACCGGTTCCGGTCACGTGATGTGCATCGGGCGTCACAGCCAATGGGATACGTTTGCCTACCAGGAGGCTCCAGAAGACAACGTAGGAGGGGATGCACTGTAGAGGGATGAAGGGGGAGTGGAATAGAGGCGCGCTCCTATAACAGCCCAGATGATGCTGGAAATGTGTAGCAAAAAATGAAAAACAGAAGTATCCAGGCTGCAAAGTTAAAAGCAAAAAATCTTTATTGGATTCCACTTGGGCACCTTAGTAGCCCTTACTTTCATACACCCCATTTTTATTTTTCATTTTCATTCCAAGCATATGTTGTTTGTATACATTCAATTTCAATATTTATTTATATGTATATATATATATATATATATATATATCCGGAGTAATGTGTGTGATTATCTCTATTACAGGGAACTTACTCTGTCCTCATCTAATGCTCTTCTTCTTGCAGCAACTTTTTGTTTTTTTGTGTTAGATTATAACACATATGTTTTTTTCTTTTTTCCTCTTTCTATCGCAATTTACTTGCAGCCTCCCTACATTTGATTGCCCCTTTGGTGTGGCTTGCAAGTATGGCAATATGTATGACAGGGAGTGTTTGTTTTTCACTTTCTGCTATTTAGCATATATGTGTGACCATGTTATTGGTTTTAATATTGTCCAATAAGTGTTGTTTTAGGCTTTTAAATGGCCAGCACACCAGTCTCCAATTAGCTATGATTACGGTTTTCACCGAAACATGTTAGCTGAGCTTTTTTGGCCACACTGATATGCTGGATCCCCCTGTTGCTTTTTCGTTTTTATCCTAAGTGGAATCCAATAAAAAATTTTTGCTTTTAACTTTGCAGCCTGGATACTTCTGTTTTTCATTTTTTGCTACACATTTCCAGCATCATCTGGGCTGTTATAGGAGCGCGCCTCTATTCCACTCCCCCTTCATCCCTCTACAGTGCATCCCCTCCTACATTGTATTCTGGAGCCTCCTGGTAGGCAAACGGATCCCATTGGCTGTGACGCCCGATGCACATCACGTGACCGGAACCGGTTGAATCTCGGCATCAGGGCTGTTCTAGACGCCGTGGAAAACGTAGCACTCGACAGGATCTCTCTTCACGCATCTGGCACTGCGATTTTACAGCTTCAAGCAAGAGCGGTGAGTCATACAGCTATAAGCTGCTTGGGCACTGATATATATCCCGCTACATTTCAGCATTTGATGCGCGAGGGTGACACATCCTCTGACACTCACTGAGCTTGTTCTGTTATATGATATATCTGCGATGGCTGCTTGAGGGGAATTGCACATCTAAAGACTGTATATTCTGGGTTTTTACAGTGAACTGTTGGTGCTGTTTATTTAGGGGTTGAATGGAATAGATATCCACATGGTGGCTTATTTAATTATCTTTGGAAGTCCTTATACTGAATTTTCATTGCCTTTTTCTACATTTATGCTTGCTGGTAGCATATTTTGGTATTAAGGGACATTTACAGCTCCTAATGGAGGGATCCAGCAATATCAATTACTACTCCCTGTTGTCTTCAACAGAAAGAGGATATGACAACTATGAACTTGATACTGTTTTTTCAACTGATATTTCTACCTATACCTTAAGTACACTATTTGATGATATTGAAAAGCTTCTCATAAAGGAACATAAACTGCAATTTGAGATCTGGACTTTTGAAAAATACATAAAACTGAACATTGTTCCTAGGGGTCTCAGACTAAATAAATACCCCACCTTTGAAGTCTCTGATAAAGAATTCATCGAGACCTGGAACACTGTACTAACTGAATGCTCAGTCAGACTGATGCACTTGTTGATTATGTATAAATCCAAATTGCTTACCATGGTTAGAGGTGAAATTGAAAAATTACAGATTGAGTTGAATAATAGGAAATTAGAACTTGACTACCCTAAATTTGATGGTATTTTGAGATTGGCTCTGTCTGATTCGAAAAAGGAGATTTTAAATATCAAGCACTCGAAATACCTTAGGGACCAGGCAGATTATGATAACAAGATGGTATATGTTTGGCATCACTCTAGGAACAGTTCCAATAACAGGAGAGGTAGATCTAGGAGCAGAGGCAGAGGTAGAGGCAGAGGTAGAGGCAATGCACAGCAACAACAGCATACTTCCCTTAATTACTCAGGTGCACATAAATCCTCTGGCAGTGAGGGGGACTCGGGAGATGATACCGGGGCCTCAGGTGGAGAGGATTCTGCAGGGATACCTCGGGGTATTCTGAAAAATACGCATGGTACACATAAACAAGTGAGCATTAATGGCTCTACTAACATTACTGATGTAGTAGCTGTGACACCAAAAGTATTGCATACACAGGGTGCAGGTATCCCAAAAACCACACAAAATAAAACGCACACTGTCAAAGGTACTAAGTATGTAAGTAGCACCAATCAAAATCCAGTTAATGAAATGAATACCACAGGGGAAGATCGCAGGGCCTTTGATCAGGTTTTTCACCAGGTACAGGACAAAACTGGGATAGGACAGGAGAAGAGGTACCCCCAGAGGATAAACAAAAACACCAAGTACCAGTAACATCTACCAATGATAATATTTATAATGTAATTAACCTTTCTACTGTCACCTTATCTAACATGCAATTAAAGGTTCTCAGTTATGGCTTGAATTTTGCTCCTACCACTTCATTCAACCTTTTTAATACTATGTTAGATGTAAATAGGCTAATTAGAAACTTAACTTTGAAAAAATATTTTCATAGTGCTGATACTGTTACAGATACTAGTGAAGATTTGACACAGAGACATAAATCCACTCCAGATGTTGCTCCTTTATCCTTTTCAGAGTCTTGTGATGTCCTGTCTCTGAATGAACTTAGAAGACAAGGGATTAATGAGGCTGAGACAGGGACCATTAGATGTCATAGTGGTTTCAAGAAACCATCTGACTTCTACCCTCTACAGTGTCGTGGACCTGTCCTAGAGACCTTTTTTAAAAGGATTGAGAGAGACCTTATGTCCCTGGCCTCAACCAAGACTGAAACTAGTAACTACAGGTTAAATTTGTCCTTTAAAGAGAGACAGGCGCTGTCGGAGTTACAACAAAATGACAGCCTGATCATTCGATCCGCCGATAAAGGCGGATCTGTTGTTGTTCTAGATAAATCAGAGTATGTCAAGGAGGCCCATAGGCAACTCCACAATGACTTATACTATCAGAAATTGGACAGGGATACCACTTGGCTCTTTCAGTAAGAACTTAGGACTCTTTTGGATGATGGTTTGGAGGATGGGTTCTTTGACCGAGACACACATGATTACTTGTTGGTGGAACATCCGGTGGTACCCATCTTCCACCATCTTCCAAAAGGGCACAAATCCTTAACTGGAGTCCAGGGATGACCCATAGTTAGTTGGATAGGTTCCCTTTTGGAACACCTGTCTCAGTGGCTCAACAGCATTTTGTATCCTTTAGTCACCTCCCTACAAAGTTATTTGAAGGATACCAAAGATTTATTAAATCTTATGGACACCTTCTGTTGGGATGTTCACAGACACATGTGGTTAACAGTAGACGTGGTGACACTGTATTCCACCATCCCACATGTGGAGGGTCTCAAGGCTTTGTCCTTCATTTTGAAGAATTTTTCAGATTTGAACACTGATTTGGTGGAATTTGTGGTTAAAGCGACAGGTTTTGCCTTGACTCATAATTACTTTCGCTTTGGAGAGCAATACTATCACCAGAGGTGTGGGACAGCTATGGGGGCCAAATTTGTGCCCTCATACGCCAACATTTTTATGGGTTGGTGGGAGCTGTCCCACATCTATGGAGATGGTAATAGGTACAGAGACAACATCGCCTTTTATAGGCGGTATATTGACGATTTGCTCTTCATATGGCAGGGCTCTGAAGCCTCTCTGATTGATTTTGTTGGTCTTCTGAACTCCAACAGGGTCGGCCTGAATTTCACTTTTGAGAAAAATTCCAAAACCATCAACTACCTGGATCTTACTTTGACTGCAGGGGATGATGGAAGAATCATGAGCAATATGTACAGGAAGCCTATTTCTAAGAATACTTTGCTACATGCAAAAAGCTGCCATCTTGTACATGTCCCTATGGCGGTAGCCAAGGGACAGCTTATCAGAGTTAAACGGAACTGTAGTGACAATGACACTTAGAGTACAGAGTCTAGAAATGCAGAACAGACTCAGAGAGAGAGGTTATCCTGGTCATGTAATAAACAGAGCACAGAGACTGGTTGACTTAATAGATCGTCGCTCTCTTTTGAACGAATCCAATCGTCAAAATAAAATAGAGACCACCAATGCACAGCACAAGGTCAGTTTTGTGACTGACTTCAGTACTGATTACAGGGATATCTGTAGGATTGTCAAGAAACATTTCAGTTTGCTATCTGCAGATGACAGTCTTGTAAACTGTGTGGAGGAGGGTTTGCGTTGCTCCTATAGGAAGAGCAGGACTCTGGGGAACATTTTGGCCCTCTCAGAGGTATTGGCTAAGAACCCCAACAGACAAAGCTCCTGGTTGCAACATAGGGGGATGTACAGGTGCGGCAGATAAAGATGCAGGCCATGTGAATACATCATTGCGTCTGATGAGTTTAGATCAGAGGTCACTGGAGAGATTTTTAAGATCTCTTCCTGCCTCAACTGTACATCCTCCTATGTCATCTATCTTCTCTATTGTATAGAGTGTCATCTACAATATGTAGGGCTTACCACCACTGACGTGAACACTAGGATCAGAAACCATCTTTCCACAATAAAATTGGGTGAAGCCAGTACGCCCCTGGTAAAACATTTCCGGAATTCTCACAACAAAAGTAATTGAACATGTTAAGGTACCACCCAGAGGAGGTGACAGGAATCAGCTGCTCGGCAAGCGTGAGATGTTCTGGATTTTTAAATTGCGTACTAGAGTACCAGAGGGTCTCAATTCTGAATATGATTTGATTAACTATTGGAAATAATTTCTTTTTTTTTTTTTTTCTTTTTTTTTCTCAGATTAATATATTGAAACTTTATCTCACGCTTGCCGAGTATCTCTCTCTATTTATACTTCTATTTGCATTTATATATATATATATATATATATATATATATATATATATATACACTCTACATATGTATCTATATTCCATGTACATTTCCGTTTGCTTTCTCTCCATTTTTTTAGGTTGGTCATTATCCATATGTTGTTTATGGTTCTTTCATTTTATCATGCATGGTATATTTACTGTTGATTGAGGACTGTGTATGCACCTTGCTATCCACACATGCTCCGCTTATGTCTATATATATTTTTTATTATCTTTATGGACATTGTCTCAATTCAGTCCCTCACAATTCCCAGGTCTTTAACAGTAGTATTTTTTATACATATGGGTCACTGTTACCCCTTTTTTATTGACACTCACTTGTTACTTATACATGGTGAGAGGATTGTTAGTTTATGGATAACTTTTGAGAACAGGTCCCTTGGGCACCTTAGTAGCCCTTACTTTCATACACCCCATTTTTCTTTTTCATTTTCATTCCAAGCATATGTTGTTTGTATACATTCAATTTCAATATTTATTTATATGTATATATATATATATATATCCGGAGTAATGTGTGTGATTATCTCTATTACAGGGAACTTACTCTGTCCTCATCTCATGCTCTTCTTCTTGCAGCAACTTTTAGTTTTTTTGTGTTAGATTATAACACATATGTTTTTTCCTTTTTTCCTCTTTCTATCGCATTTTACTTGCAGCCTCCCTACATTTGATTGCCCCTTTGGTGTGGCTTGCAAGTATGGCAATATGTATGACAGGGAGTGTTTGTTTTTCACTTTCTGCTATTTAGCATATATGTGTGACCATGTTATTGGTTTTAATATTGTCCAATAAGTGTTGTTTTAGGCTTTTAAATGGCCAGCACACCAGTCTCCAATTAGCTATGATTACGGTTTTCACCGAAACATGTTAGCTGAGCTTTTTTGGCCACACTGATATGCTGGATCCCCCTGTTTGCTTTTTCGTTTTTATGCTAAGTGGAATCCAATAAAGATTTTTTGCTTTTAACTTTGCAGCCTGGATACTTATGTTTTTCATTTTTTGCTATATATCTATATATATTGGGCCTTTCTACTTCACTAACCTAACAGTTGCTGTCGTCTCCCCACTAATATCATTCCCACCTTTGCAGTCCCCACCTCCTGTTTCCCATCCTCCTACCCATCTAGATTATAAATTCCCATGGGAATAGGGCTCTGAATTCCACCTGTATCTGTTTGTAAAATTTTGTCTTTTATTGTATTGTTTCTCCATTGTACTTTTATCCTTGTACCCATGGGCAGTGCTGCGGAATCTGTTGTTGCTTTATAAATAAAGAATAATAATAATAATAATACTAGGGCCAGAGCACAAATTTTTTCTTTTGAAAATGTGATATTTGTGCTCCACTTGTAATACCAGCACACACAATTGTGTGCTGATATTTTAAGTGACTCGAAATGCAAAAGCGACCTTTGCATTGCATTGAGAAAAAAAGAAAATACTTTATTTTGGGGACAATTGGGGGTTATTTTGAAAATTAACCAGAGGTCTGACCGTGAGCTTGCATTAGCAATAACCAGCTACTTGTAATGGCTGGTTATTTATCGCATGCCTGCAAATGGGTGAATTTAGCCTATTTGCAGGCATGTTATAAATTAGCGCCCACTTGTAATCTAGCCCACAGTGTTTAAAAGTTTGGGGGTCACTTCGAAATTTCCTTGTTTTCTAAAGAAAAGCAAATATTTTTGTATATTAAAAATAACATCAAAAATAGATTGTAGACTTTGTAAACTGGCTCTAACCAGACAAGAAGGAGGAGTGGGAGGCCCCAGTGAACTGAGCAAGAGGACAAATACATTAGAGTGTCTAGTTTGAGAAACAGACACTTCTCAGGTCCTCAACTGGCAGCTTCATTAAATAGTACCTGCAAAACACCAGTCTCAACGTCAACAGTGAAGAGGTGACGCAGAGATGCTGGCCTTTTAGGCGGAGTTGCAAAGAAAAAGCCATATCTCAGACTAGCTAATAAAAAGAAAATATTAAAATGGGCAAAAGAACACAGACACTGGACAGAGGAATATTGTAAAAAAAATTGTTCTGGAAAGAGGAATTTAAGTTTGAGGTGTTTGGATCACAAAGAAAACTTTCATGAGACACAGGCCAAATGAAAAGATACTAAAGGAGTGCTTGATGCCATCTGTCAAGCATGGTGGAGGCAATATTATGGTCTGGGAGTGCTTTGGTGGTGGTAAAGTGGAAGATTTATACAGGGTAAAAGGGACCTAAAAGAAGGAATGCCATCGCTCCATTTTGCAATGCCATGCCATTCCTTGTGGATGGTGCTTGATTGGAGACAATTTCCTGCTACAACAGGACAATGACCAAAAAAACAGCCAATCGGATTGAACTTGATTCTAATTGGCTGATTCCATCAGCCAATCAGAATATTCCTACCTTAATTCCGATTGGCTGATAGAATCCTATCAGCCAATCGGAATTCGAGGGACGCCATATTGGATGACGTCATTTAAAGGAACCGTCATTCGTCGTTCAGTAGTCGGCCAGGATGGATGTTCCATGTCGGAGGTCTTCAGGATCCTGCCGCTCCGCTCCGGATGGATGACAATAGAAGATCCCGCTTGGATGAAGACTTCAATCGGATGGAAGACCTCTTCTGCCCCGCTTGGATGAAGACTTCAGCCGGATCATGGACCTCTTCAGCCCCCCGCTTGGGCTTGGATCAGGACATCGGAGGAGCTCTTCTGGATCGATAGGTGAACCTGGTATGGTGAAGATAAGGTAGGAAGATCTTCAGGGGCTTAGTGTTAGGTTTATTTAAGGGGGGTTTGGGTTAGATTAGGGGTATGTGGGTGGTGGGTTGTAATGTTGGGGGGGGTATTGTATGTTTTTTTTTACAGGCAAAAGAGCTGAACTTCTTGGGGCATGCCCCGCAAAGGGCCCTGTTCAGGGCTGGTAAGGTAAAAGAGCTTTGAACTTTAGTAATTTAGAATAGGGTAGGGCATTTTTTTATTTTGGGGGGCTTTGTTATTTTATTAGGGGGCTTAGAGTAGGTGTAATTAGTTTAAAATTGTTGTAATATTTTTCTTATGTTTGTAAATATTTTTTTATTTTTTGTAACTTAGTTCTTTTTTATTTTTTGTACTTTAGATAGTTTATTTCATTGTAGTTATTTGTAGGTATTGTATTTAATTTATTTATTGATAGTGTAGTGTTAGGTTTAATTGTAGATAATTATAGGTATTTTATTTAATTAATTTATTGATAGTGTAGTGTTAGGTTTAATTGTAACTTAGGTTAGGATTTATTTTACAGGTAATTTTGTAATTATTTTAACTATTTTAACTATTAAATAGTTCTTAACTATTTAATAGCTATTGTACCTGGTTAAAATAAATACAAAGTTACCTGTAAAATAAATATTAATCCTAAAATAGCTATAATATAATTATAATTTATATTGTAGCTATATTAGGATTTATTTTACAGGTAAGTATTAGCTTTAAATAGGAATAATTTATTTAATAAGAGTTAATTAATTTCGTTAGATTAAAATTATATTTAATTTAGGGGGGTGTTAGTGTTAGGATTAAACTTAGCTTTTGGGGTTAATACATTTATTAGAATAGCGGTGAGCTCCAGTCGGCAGATTAGGGGTTAATAATTGAAGTTAGGTGTCGGCGATGTTAGGGAGGGCAGATTAGGGGTTAATACTATTTATTATAGGGTTAGTGAGGCGGATTAGGGGTTAATAACTTTATTATAGTAGCGCTCAGGTCCGCTCGGCAGATTAGGGGTTAATAAGTGTAGGCAGGTGGAGGCGACGTTGTGGGGGGCAGATTAGGGGTTAATAAATATAATATAGGGGTCGGCGATGTTAGGGCAGCAGATTAGGGGTACATAGGGATAATGTAAGTAGCGGCAGTTTACGGAGCGGCAGATTAGGGGTTAATAATAATATGCAGGGGTCAGCGATAGCGGGGGCGGCAGATTAGGGGTTAATAAGTGTAAGGTTAGGGGTGTTTAGACTCGGGGTACATGTTAGGGTGTTAGGTGCAGACGTAGGAAGCTTTTCCGCATAGCAAACAATGGGGCTGCATTAGGAGCTGAACGAGGCTTTTTTGCAGGTGTTAGGTTTTTTTTCAGCTCAAACAGCCCCATTGTTTTCTATGGGGGAATCATGCACAAGCACGTTTTTTAGGCTGGCCGCTTGCGTAAGCAACTCTGGTATCGAGAGTTGAAGCTGCGTTAAATATGCTCTACGCTCCTTTTTTGGAGCCTAACGCAGCCTTTATGTGGACTCTCAATACCAGAGTTATTTTTATGGTGCGGCCAGAAAAAAGCCGGCGTTAGATTTTTGGGTCATTACCGACAAAACTCTAAATCTAGCCGTATGTATTTGTTATACCAAAAACTGATATATGATATTTACACATAAATTAATGTGTATTTGTATTTCTATAAATCATGATATGCCTATCTCATGTTTTTTTGTTTTTTAAAATAATTATTAATGCTAGAATTTGTACATATATCTTTGCACATACTTGTATATTTATATGTGTTATGTCAGAATTATTTTGCAAACAAATTTACATGTCCCCTAAATTTCTTTTTTTGTTCTAAATAATGTTGTCTTTCATATTTCTGTGTTTATTTATACCACTATAGGTATATAGTGTACATTTATTATTATTCTGAGCAAGAATAATTGCAAATATAACATGTAATTAGAAACTTTATTAAATTGTATACTTTTTCTAAATCAAAAATATTATTGCTCCAAATATGGTGCAAAGTATTGCTCCAAATTTGGTGCAAAGTATTGCTCCAAATTTGGTGCACTAGTAGATATAGGGATAAAAATGAAATAAATCCATTACTACTTATGGATTATGTTACATCTTTGTCTCTCATTACTAAGCAAGTGGGCAATATTATTGCTCCAAATTTGGTGTGAAATATTGCTCCAAACTTGGTGCAAAGTATTGCTCCAAACTTGGTGCAAAGTATTTCTCCAAACTTGGTGCAAAGTATTTGTCCAAATGGTGCAAAGTATTTGTCCAAACTTGGTGCAAAATATTTGTCCAAACTTGGTGCAAAGTATTGCTCCAAACTTGGTGCACTAGTAAATATAAAGATAAAAATGAAATAAATACATAACTAACATAATATAGCTAACTTCCTTTTTTAAAATCTATTTGCACCATGTTTAAGGCATGTAATACAAGTCCCAATCTCCACTTCGCACTAATTGTGACGCAACACTTTTCGCACCAAATTTGACACAATACTCCTATTGTATTTATTTGCAAATGGTTATTTTAAGAGCTGGACCAGTTTTCTCTTTGCACCTGTGTAACCCCTCCTGATTGCATTCTAGTTTTAAACACCACCCCTACACAGGTGTTATAAAATGGGCTGGCATAAAAAGGAGATTTCTGAATGAAAATGAAATTCAAGGAAGAAAAACACTGAAAATAGCATGACAGTAAAGAGGTGATTTTTATTTCTACTGTGTCTGAATCATGACAGTTTAATGTTAGGTAAACTATCCATTTGAGCTATAATCTTAAGATTATATTGAATCAAACATCAAACATCATTCGAATTTTAAAATCATTGTCTAAAGTATTACACTGTGTGTCCTAATGTCATCATCAATGTTTAACTTTAATACTAATTTCACATATAAATACTTTCAAAGTATAATACACAATGTAACAAATAGCACTTACATGTTCTGATGAGTGATCAATGACACAAGTATCGAGCAATTTGATTCTTTAGTGATAGTATACAATGTATATTTAAATCTGATTGGCTGATGTCATCATAAATCAAGTGATTATGCATTTTCCAATCAAAAGTGGTTGAAACTTTCACTAATTTGTGGGTTGTTTAGGAGTATTGCGTCAAATTTAGTACGAAGTGGAGAGTGGGACTTGTATTACATGCCTTAAACATGCTGCAACTACATTTATAAAAAAATAAAAAAAATAAAAAAATGGAAGTTAGCTATATTATGTTATGTATTTATTTCATTTTTATCTCTATATTTACTAGTGCAACAAATTTGGACCAATACTTTGCACCAAATTTGGAGCAATACTTTGCTCCAAATTTGGAGCAATACTTTGCACCAAATGTGGAGCAATAATATTGTTTGATTTAGAAAGAGCATACAATTTTAATAAAGTCTCTAATTTACTTTTATTATCTAATATGCTTCATTGTCTTGTAGCATCAAACATAACCTTTCTGTGTTTTCAGACTCCCATTGATTTCTATGGCATTCGCACCCTCAAGGGTGGCAGTTTGAACGATAGGTACCCTGCATTGGAATTGATGCAAGCTTACCTGTTGAATGTTAGATAAATTGGAAAGAGGGTCAAATGGAGTCGAATATGAATTTGAAACACCTGGAATGACGCAAGCATCGATCTGCGTCGGATTGAGATCGCGGGAGAGTATATTATGTCACACGTTTTAACATTTGACGATCTTGACGCTTTTTTAACTACGGCGGATCAATCTCGCGTTGAATTTGACCCGGGATTCAAGCTTATTATCAGTTGAAGCTTTGATAAATCTACCCCTATGGCCTAGATTACGAGTGAAGTGCAAAATTGCTAAATTGTCAACTAGAATGCAAAAAAGTCTGCAAGGCTGTAATTGCTACACATCTATCAAACTTTGCTTTGACAAAAGCAAATCTTGATATACACTTTTAATTTTTGAATTAAAACTCATTTTTTCTAACCTTGTCAAAGACTATGGCCTAGATTAAGAGTGAAGTGCAAAATTGCATTTTCACAAGCGCGATATTTGCATGCAGTGATATCAGCACACATAAATTTGCACTGGTATTAAAAGTTAGGCGCAATATGAAGGTGACCCCGTGTTTGCATTGCCTGGAAGTCTTGTGCTCATGAGAGCGTGCTTCCTTAAGCAGGCGGACAGGTTATGGAGCAGCAGTCTTTGTGACCGCTGCTTCATAACTGCTGTTTCTGGCGAGACTGCAAGCTCGCCAGAAACACGGGGCATCAAGCTCCATTCGGAGCTTGATACATATGACCCATTGTGTGTGGGATGGCGTCTGCCTTCTGTCTCCTGGAACTTTTTCTTAATGAAAGATGTTATTTAATAAATATAGGAATTTGTTTACTCTTTATGTTGAACACCTTTAAGATTTGTGGTGTTCAATTTCACGGCATCTGCCTGTGAAATAAATGTTGATATATATTCTGCTATAAAGGTCTGCATCAGTGAGAATAATCTAAAAAGAATACTATATTGCGAATTTCACCTTACATACTAATAGTTACGTGAGAGCATATATACTCTCCTCTTTTTACTATAATAAAATATAAACATATGCATATATATTAACAGTGAAAATACAGTCCCTAGTCACCTCTATGTAAAGGCACTTTTCAGTGCGTTTTTATTTTTTCTAACACCCCACATACCCTTACATTAACCCCTTATAATTGCTTTATGCTGTTTTTGATTAAAAAAAATGAAAATAATCATATTTTTTATTTATATAAAACAAATATCCATTTCATTTTGGGGGCAATTGGGGCACCTTTTTTTTTTAATTAACCAGAGGTTAATAAAATGTTACAAGACATTTGTCCATTTTAAAACCTGTACGACATATCCTGTAAATCAGAGTTTGAATTCGTATTGATAAAGTAAAAGTTTGGTTTCACACAGTGCAAATGCTAGAATAGGTGGGTATTTGCTGTGCTAAAAGAAACCTATTTCCAAAGTACTGTATGGCAAAATCTCCCAGATAAAAGCTGTGTATTAAGTCTCACATTGGAACTGTGAGTAACGCTATGCTGCTATTAGTGGTAGAGACAAGATGACTCCTTGTCCTAATTAGTGATGTCGCGAATTGTTCGCCGGCGAACATAGCTTGTTCTCGTTCGCAGCAGCGCAAATGCGATGTTCGATCCGCCCCCTATTTGTCATCATTGAGTAAACTTTGACCCTGTATCTCACAGTCTGCAGACACATTACAGCCAATTAGCAGCAGACACTCCGTCCCAGACCCTCCCACCTCCTGGCCAGCAGACATTTTTAGATTCATTTTGATCCTGCATTGTTAGTGAGAGGAGGGAAAAGTGTAGCTGCTGCTGATTTTTTAGGGAAATTGATAGCTAGGCTAGTGTATTCAGTGTCCACTACAGTCCTGAAGGACTCTATCTGATCTCTGCTGTTTGGACAGCACCCCAAAAAGCCCTTTTTAGGGCTAGAACATCAGTCATTTTTTGCCTGTGTAATTTTGACTCGAGAGAACATTAAATTTCTGCTAGTGTAATCTAATTGCAGTTGCCTGCCTTGCAGTGCCACCACTCATATCTGATTGTAACAGTAGGTGTTAAATTTAAAAAAAAAAAACTTTTTTGGACTGTGAAACATCATCTGCTAGTGTAATCTAATTGCAGTTGCCTGCCTGCCAGTGTGTGTGCCAGGCCCCACAATGCAACTAGTGCCACACTCATATCTGTTGTAACAGTAGTGTAAATATTTAAAAAAAAAAAAACCTTTTTTTACTGTGAAACAACAGTCTGCTAGTGTAATCTAATTGCAAGTTGCCTGCCTGCCAGCGTGTGTGCCAGGCCCACTTGCCAAGTAGTCGCCCCACCACTCATATTTGTTGCAACAGTAGTGTAATATTTTTTTAAAAACTTTTTTGACTGTGAAACATCAGTCTGCTAGTGTAATCTAATTGCAGTTGCCTGCCCTGCCAGCGTGTGTGCCAGGCCCACTTTGCCAACTAGTGCCACCCACTCATATTTGTTGTAACAGTAGTGTAAATATTTAAAAAAAATACTTTTTTGGACTGTGAAAACATCAGTCTGCTAGTGTAATCTAATTGCAGTTGCCTGCCTGCAGCGTGTGTGCCAAGCCCACTTGCCAAGTAGTGCCACCACTCATATTTGTTGTAACAGTAGTGTAAATATTTAAAAAAAAAACTTTTTTGACTGTGAAACA